>NW_026290834.1:80000-92500 GCF_023373465.1 Oncorhynchus keta
AGTCCTACCAGGGTATTTAATCCTACCAGGATATTCAGTCCTACCAGGATATTTAATCCTACCAAGATATTTAATCCTAGCAGGATATTCAGTCCTACCAGAATATTCAGTCCTACCAGGATATTCAATCCAACCAGGATATTCAGTCCTAGCAGGATATTTAATTCTACCGGGATATTTAATCCTAGCAGGATATTTAATCCTACCAGGATATTCAGTCCTAGCAGGATATTTAATCCTACCGGGATATTTAATCCTAGCAGGATATTTAATCCTACCAGGATATTCAGTCCTACCAGGATATTCAGTCCTACCAGGATATTCAGTCCTACCAGGATATTCAGTCCTAGCAGGATATTCAGTCCTAGCAGGATATTTAATCCTACCAGGATATTTAATCCTAGCAGGATATTCAGTCCGAGCAGGATATTCAGTCCTACCAGGATATTCAGTCCTAGCAGGATATTCAGTCCTAGCAGGATATTTAATCCTACCAGGATATTCAGTCCTACCAGGATATTCAGTCCTACCAGGATATTCAGTCCTAGCAGGATATTTAATCCTACCAGGATATTTAATCCTAGCAGGATATTCAGTCCGAGCAGGATATTCAGTCCTATCCGGATATTCAGTCCTACCAGGGTATTTAATCCTACCAGGATATTCAGTCCTACAAGGATATTTAATCCTAGCAGGATATTCAGTCCTACCAGGATATTCAGTCCTAGCAGGATATTTAGTCCTACCGGGATATTTAATCCTAGCAGGATATTTAATCCTACCAGGATATTCAGTCCTAGCAGGATATTTAATCCTACCGGGATATTTAATCCTAGCAGGATATTTAATCCTACCAGGATATTCAGTCCTACCAGGATATTCAGTCCTACCAGGATATTCAGTCCTAGCAGGATATTCAGTCCTAGCAGGATATTCAGTCCTAGCAGGATATTTAATCCTACCAGGATATTTAATCCTAGCAGGATATTCAGTCCGAGCAGGATATTCAGTCCTACCAGGATATTCAGTCCTAGCAGGATATTCAGTCCTAGCAGGATATTTAATCCTACCAGGATATTCAGTCCTACCAGGATATTCAGTCCTACCAGGATATTCAGTCCTAGCAGGATATTCAGTCCTAGCAGGATATTTAATCCTACCAGGATATTTAATCCTAGCAGGATATTCAGTCCGAGCAGGATATTCAGTCCTATCCGGATATTCAGTCCTACCAGGGTATTTAATCCTACCAGGATATTCAGTCCTACCAGGATATTTAATCCTAGCAGGATATTCAGTCCTACCAGGATATTCAGTCCTAGCAGGATATTTAATCCTACCGGGATATTTAATCCTAGCAGGATATTTAATCCTACCAGGATATTCAGTCCTAGCAGGATATTTAATCCTACCGGGATATTTAATCCTAGCAGGATATTTAATCCTACCAGGATATTCAGTCCTACCAGGATATTCAGTCCTACCAGGATATTCAGTCCTAGCAGGATATTCAGTCCTAGCAGGATATTTAATCCTACCAGGATATTTAATCCTAGCAGGATATTCAGTCCGAGCAGGATATTCAGTCCTACCAGGATATTCAGTCCTAGCAGGATATTCAGTCCTAGCAGGATATTTAATCCTACCAGGATATTCAGTCCTACCAGGATATTCAGTCCTACCAGGATATTCAGTCCTAGCAGGATATTCAGTCCTAGCTGGATATTTAATCCTACCAGGATATTTAATCCTAGCAGGATATTCAGTCCGAGCAGGATATTCAGTCCTATCCGGATATTCAGTCCTACCAGGGTATTTAATCCTACCAGGATATTCAGTCCTACCAGGATATTTAATCCTACCAAGATATTTAATCCTAGCAGGATATTCAGTCCTACCAGAATATTCAGTCCTACCAGGATATTCAATCCTATCAGGATATTCAGTCCTAGCAGGATATTTAATCCTACCGGGATATTTAATCCTAGCAGGATATTTAATCCTACCAGGATATTCAGTCCTAGCAGGATATTTAATCCTACCGGGATATTTAATCCTAGCAGAATATTTAATCCTACCAGGATATTCAGTCCTACCAGGATATTCAGTCCTACCAGGATATTCAGTCCTAGCAGGATATTCAGTCCTAGCAGGATATTTAATCCTACCAGGATATTCAGTCCTACCAGGATATTCAGTCCTACCAGGATATTCAGTCCTAGCAGGATATTCAGTCCTAGCAGGATATTTAATCCTACCAGGATATTCAGTCCTAGCAGGATATTCAGTCCTAGCAGGATATTTAATCCTACCAGGATATTTAATCCTACCGGGATATTTAATCCTACCGGGATATTTAATCCTACCGGGATATTTAATCCTAGCAGGATATTTAATCCTACCAGGATATTCAGTCCTACCAGGATATTCAGTCCTACCAGGATATTCAGTCCTAGCAGGATATTCAGTCCTAGCAGGATATTTAATCCTACCAGGATATTTAATCCTAGCATGCCGACTCTATCCTCTCTAAATGATGTTAAGTAAAATAACGTCATGCACATCATTTCTAAGCAGGTAAAATTACAGTTGGGATTTTATATTTTTTTGCAAACAAAATAGTTTATTTTTTTAATTTTTTTTTATAGTGCATTATGTGGAATATCTCATTCAAAATGTCAACTAGATGTATCTATATTCTTATTTTATTATACATGATTAGCATATTTAACATGGTTGCATATTCTCGGTATTATAAATGTGATCATATATTCAAAACAATGTTTAGCTTTTTTTTAAAAACTTACATACATAACAAATAGCTTATCATATCAACCAATACACATGGATAAACATGGGGTACAGAACCAGGCACATTTACAACACAACACAAAGCTTATCATATCAACCAATACACATGGATAAACATGGGGTACAGAACCAGGCACATTTACAACACAACATTGTATACATTCGTTCACATTGATCCAATGCAAACACAATACGACAGAGAAGCACAGCTCTTCCCTGTAGGTATAGGTCACGTGACAGTTGTTGGGTTGTGACACCTCTGGTATTCACAATATGTTAACGCAATCAAATATACAATCTATACCAGTATAGTCAGACAGACGAATGTCCTGTCCAGGGGGTGTACTAGTACAGTAATCTATACCAGTATAGTCAGACAGACGAGTGTCCTGTCTAGGGGGTGTACTAGTACATTAAGTTGCCCCACTCTTCAGAAACAGGAGACAGGCTCCTGTCCTTTGGTTCGCTCTGGCTTGGACAAGGCATCCTTATTTTGGCAGTATGCTCACCGAGTAAGATACTGCTCTAGAGAGATACTCCTATGATCACTCTATGGTTGTGTGCTCCAAATGGCACCCTATTCCCTACACATTACACTACAGTCCTATGGGCTCTGGTCAATAGTAGTGCACTCTATAGGGAATAGGGTGCCTTACCTTTTGGGTGGCCTGCCTACATCAGTGATGAATTAATACAACCTTAGTTCTCCAGAGGGATGAACGGTTCGTAGTTAACTATGTGCTGAACGTAATGAGTTGGCAGATGACCTCATCGTATTAACAAGAGACTGGAAACAGAGTTGGAAACCAATTAGGAACATGCATCAACACCTTTCTCCTCCATTGACAGCAGTACGATTATGAAGAAACAAACAAATGAAAAGAAAATAAACAACATAATTCTCTACTTTTAAATGAAAGGGAACATTCTAGGCTAGGAAACATACTAGGCTAGGAAACATACTAGGCTAGGGAACATTCTAGGCTAGGGAACATTCTAGGCTAGGGAACATACTAGACTAGGGAACATTCTAGACTAGGGAACATTCTAGACTAGGGAACATTCTTTCAGTTAGTTTAAGTTATGTTCATATTCCAGATGCACAACCATCCCATAGGTCATGTGGAAATATTGTAAATGATACCTACTTGTACATTTAAAAAAATATATATATTTTACCTTTATTTTACCTTTATTTTACTAGGCAAGTCAGTTAAGAACAAATTCTTATTTTCAATGATGGCCTGGGAACAGTGGGTTAACTGCCTGTTCAGGGGCAGAACGACAGATTGTACCTTGTCAGCTCTGGGGTTTGAACTTGCAACCTTCCGGTTACTAGTCCAACGCTCTAACCACTAGGCTACCCTGCCGCCCCATGAAATTATACCTACTGTAAATGACACCTACTGTAAATGACACATACTGTAAATGATACCTACTGTAAATGACACATACTGTAAATGATACCTACTGTAAATGATACATACTGTAAATGACACATACTGTAAATGACACATACTGTAAATGATACATACTGTAAATGATACCTACTGTAAATGATACATACTGTAAATGATACATAGTGTAAATGACACATACTGTAAATGATACATACTGTAAATGATACATACTGTAAATGACACATACTGTAAATGATACATACTGTAAATGACACATACTGTAAATGATACATACTGTAAATGATACATACTGTAAATGATACATACTGTAAATGATACATACTGTAAATGACACATACTGTAAATGATACATACTGTAAATGATACATACTGTAAATGATACATACTGTAAATGATACATACTGTAAATGATACATACGGCAGGCTTACACCATGACTTCTCTGTTAAAGAGTTAATTGCTCTGATTTGCCTCCAACACCTCTGTCCCTCATCTCCTTGTCTCTTTCTAAAGGCCTCGGTTAGAAGGTTTCCCCTGCAGGTCAACTGTTGGTTGGTGAGCGAGGTAGTAGAGGTGTAACAGGGAAACAGAAACGTTGGGAGAATGTTCATCAGGTAGCTCAGCGCCGTCACATGAAGTTTTAGCTGCTGTATGGGCACCAGCCATACACTGGTGAAACCCAGAGAGATGTGTTCCAGAGGGTCATTGGGGATCTAACAACGTATTCGTTTGACAGGAGGGAAGGGGATTGATATAGATTTCTGTAATGAAAACTTTTGAGGAATCTACAGTGGAGCTTAATACCACACTATTAGATCCACTCAACTCCCGGCAGAGAGGAGAACAGATGGAGAGAGTTGATGTTTCTGTACTCTATTATCTGGAGACAATCTCTTTATGATACGACCTTTAGGCTTATAGGGGAGGACAGGGGTGAGAGGGTCAAGCCTGAGAGACTGGTGCGCTACTCTACATAATACTGTATGCATTGCCTTACTTGCTGTGTGGGGTCATTTGGTGCAAAAGCAATGACGAGCGCCAGCATGTTTTTGTGAAGAGAGGAATAGGACTAAACAGGAAATTCAATATCCCTGCTGCTGGGAGGAGTCAGAATGTGTTTTCCATCTGATATTACTGGGAGGAGTCAGAATGTGTTCCATCTGATATTACTGGGAGGAGTCAGAATGTGTTCCATCTGATACTACTGGGAGGAGTCAGAATGTGTTCCATCTGATACTACTGGGAGGAGTCAATGTGTTCCATCTGATATTACTGGGAGGAGTCAGAATGTGTTCCATCTGATACTACTGGGAGGAGTCAGAATGTGTTCCATCTGATATTACTGGGAGGAGTCAGAATGTGTTCCATCTGATACTACTGGGAGGAGTCAGAATGTGTTCTATCTGATACTACTGGGAGGAGTCAGAATGTGTTCCATCTGATACTACTGGGAGGAGTCAGAATGTGTTCCATCTGATACTACTGGGAGGAGTCAGAATGTGTTCCATCTGATACTACTGGGAGGAGTCAGAGTGTGTTCCATCTGATACTACTGGGAGGAGTCAGAATGTGTTCCATCTGATACTACTGGGAGGAGTCAGAATGTGTTCCATCTGATACTACTGGGAGGAGTCAGAATGTGTTCCATCTGATACTACTGGGAGGAGTCAGAATGTGTTCCATCTGATACTACTGGGAGGAGTCAGAGTGCGTTCCATCTGATACTACTGGGAGGAGTCAGAGTGTGTTCCATCTGATACTACTGGGAGGAGTCAGAATGTGTTCCATCTGATACTACTGGGAGGAGTCAGAATGTGTTCCATCTGATACTACTGGGAGGAGTCAGAACCCTGAAAATGATCATCTTAGTATTTGTTTTTTAAAGCTAGTATTTTAAAAATGTGTGATTTTTGTATATAGAGTAGAAACTAACATAATGGGAGCCATTGGAGAGAAGATTCAATCTGAACGTACTATTTATATGTAGATACAGATTGATTTTGAAATACTATGGTAGTGAGAGGTACTGAAGATCTGCATTGTCTTCAGTAACAATGGGACGAATGCCAACCAACACTGTTTCTTCTGTAGCTCGGTCTGTTTCCGTGGCTCTGGGCTCAGAGAAGCTCAGACAGAGAAATGCCACGTCCCAAAACCTGTAGTCTGGAAAGGTCAGTGTCTTGGCCACTGCAGACCTCTCACAGGGTCAGGATGTTGACATTTTATTCAATTCTCTCACTTTATCCCCAGGATCTCAGCAGGATTTGGCCAGTATTGCTTATTGTGTGAAGTTTCTTCAGTTGTTTTTTTAGTTTAGTCCAACTTCTAGACCTTCTCCTGTTTAGATCAGGAAGCTGGCCAGCTCAGATTCAGTTAAAGGGATCTCCCGCTCAGTTCAACACATGACATAGAAAGATCCCTGTTCGTATTGTTCACAGACACATCCATCAGCCCAGTTTTATGCAAAAGGATGACCAGAAATGCAACATCATGTTTTGAAGAAGGTAATGTACAAAACCCATACAGTCTCTCTCATGAACACTCCCTCCATCTTGGTTCGAAGGACCATGGAGAAAAGGTTACCACCTCTTTCCGAAAACAACCGAATACAAGATGGCGTTTTGTTTTCCAGTCGAGTTTTCCCTTTGCCCTAGAAAACATAGGTAGCTGAGATGGCACACAAACTATATGCTGTTCCCTCCTCCAGGCTCTACTGTACAATCTCAATGGTACACACACACACAACATGAACTGACGCCATGTTTAAACAACTATTCACAACACAACCAACTGTACAGACGGTCTGCTACTTTATACAAGGATCTAGACAGCATTTGTGATGAGCTACTCTCAAGACAGCGAGCTGTCTGTCTGTCTGCTCCGGGTTAATTATTTTTTTAAACTACAAACCAGCAACTACGATTTAGAACATATTATACAGAAAGGTCTTTGTACCCAAATGGCACCCTATTCCCTATATAGTGCACACCTTTTGATTAGGGCCCGTGGAGAATAGGGTGCCATTTGGGATGCAGGGAAGGTTTCTTCAGGGAAGGTTTTTAGGCATTCAGGCCTTGTCATAATAATGCTTTGTGATGTAGGGAAGGTTTCTTCAGGGAAGGTTTTTAGGCATTCAGGCCTTGTCATAATAATGCTTTGTGATGTAGGGAAGGTTTCTTCAGGGAAGGTTTTTAGGCATTCAGGCCTTGTCATAATAATGCTTTGTGATGTAGGGAAGGTTTCTTCAGGGAAGGTTTTTAGGCATTCAGGCCTTGTCATAATAATGCTTTGTGATGTAGGGAAGGTTTCTTCAGGGAAGGTTTTTAGGCATTCAGGCCTTGTCATAATAATGCTTTGTGATGTAGGGAAGGTTTCTTCAGGGAAGGTTTTTAGGCATTCAGGCCTTGTCATAATAATGCTTTGTGATGTAGGGAAGGTTTCTTCAGGGAAGGTTTTTAGGCATTCAGGCCTTGTCATAATAATGCTTTGTGATGTAGGGAAGGTTTCTTCAGGGAAGGTTTTTAGGCATTCAGGCCTTGTCATAATAATGCTTTGTGATGTAGGGAAGGTTTCTTCAGGGAAGGTTTTTAGGCATTCAGGCCTTGTCATAATAATGCTTTGTGATGTAGGGAAGGTTTCTTCAGGGAAGGTTTTTAGGCATTCAGGCCTTGTCATAATAATGCTTTGTGAAGGTTTCTTCAGGGAAGGTTTTTAGGCATTCAGGCCTTGTCATAATAATGCTTTGTGATGTAGGGAAGGTTTCTTCAGGGAAGGTTTTTAGGCATTCAGGCCTTGTCATAATAATGCTTTGTGATGTAGGGAAGGTTTCTTCAGGGAAGGTTTTTAGGCATTCAGGCCTTGTCATAATAATGCTTTGTGATGCAGGGAAGGTTTCTTCAGGGAAGGTTTTTAGGCATTCAGGCCTTGTCATAATAATGCTTTGTGATGTAGGGAAGCTACGCCTCGTAGAATCCCATTCATTGCTTCGCCTGATAGCTTTCATTCATCTTTTTGTTCTGTTTACGTTTAATAAGAATCATTATATCTACATTTTATATCAGTTGCTTTCTGTCTTTTCATCAGACGTTATTAATATTGAAATAACATGAGTTTAGGGGAATAATGTTTCTTGGAAGAGCTTTACAATTTGGTGCAAAACAATGTAATCACATCTCATTGAATGCAACCTAAGATTCAGCTATAAGTGGACCAAACGTCAATATTTCCAGAGGTCAATCTGCTCCATTTTAAATAGACATCCTGAGAGGTTGAACCAACAGTGTATCAAAAATAAATAGCTATACCCCCCCCCCCACACACTCTATAGTGCTTTAGTTGTGACAGAATAATGGCTGTCTGGTGGTATTGAACAGATTCCTCCCTGGTTTCCCTTCTCATTCAGTTGTGTGGAGAGGAACCCAGACTGTCGTTAGTTAGCGTCCCGTGTACACAAAATCTGAAGAGAGGAAGACAAACAAAGGCACATTTAGTTAAATATTATGTCAAACACACACGTGCACTAAATGTACCCTTCCTTATGATTACGTCCTTTAGACGGTTTAGACGGGTAGGCTTACAGCCGTCTGTCCGTTCCTGTCATGGTAATTCTATTGGTAGGCTTACAGCCGTCTGTCCGTTCCTGTCATGGTAATTCTATTGGTAGGCTTACAGCCGTCTGTCCGTTCCTGTCATGGTAATTATATTGGTAGGCTTACAGCCGTCTGTCCGTTCCTGTCATGGTAATTCTATTGGTAGGCTTACATCCGTCTATGTTCTGTCATGGTAATTCTATTGGTAGGCTTACAGCCGTCTGTCTGTTCCTGTCATGGTAATTATATTGGTAGGCTTACAGCCGTCTATGTTCTCTGTCATGGTAATTCTATTGGTAGGCTTAAGCCATCTGTCCGTTCTGTCATGGTAATTCTATTGGTAGGCTTAAGCCGTCTGTCCGTTCTGTCATGGTAATTCTATTGGTAGGCTTAAGCCGTCTGTCTGTTCCTGTCATGGTAATTATATTGGTAGGCTTACAGTACACAAAATCTGAAGAGAGGAGAAGACAAACAAAGGCACCACCCTTCCTTATGTCTGTCCGTTCCTGTCATGGTAATTCTATTGGTAGGCTTACAGCCGTCTGTCCGTTCCTGTCATGGTAATTCTATTGGTAGGCTTACAGCCGTCTGTCCGTTCCTGTCATGGTAATTCTATTGGTAGGCTTACAGCCGTCTGTCCGTTCCTGTCATGGTAATTCTATTGGTAGGCTTACAGCCGTCTGTCCGTTCCTGTCATGGTTCTCTATTGGAGGCAGTTAACCATCAAGTCTATGTTCCTGTCATGGTAATTCTATTGGTAGGCTTACAGCCAGTCTAACCATCAAGTCATGGTTCTCTATTGGTAGGCTTACAGCCGTCTGTAACCATCAAGTCATGGTTTCTATTGGTAGGCTTACCATCCGTCTGTTCGTTCCTGTCATGGTAATTCTATTGGTAGACCTATATCTATAGTCTGGATATATAGTCTTGGTATGGTGGTATAGTCCTACCATGGTAGTAGTCTGGATATATAGTCTTGGTATAGTCTTACCATGGTAGTAGTCTGGATATATAGTCTTGGTGTGGTGGTATAGTCCTAACCATGGTAGTAGTCTGGATATATAGTCTTGGTATAGTCTTACCATGGTAGCAGACTGGATATATAGTCTTGGTATGGTGGTATAGTCTTACCATGGTAGCAGACTGGATATATAGTCTTCGTATAGTCTTACCATGGTAGTAGTCTGATATATAGTATTGGTATGGTGGTATAGTCCTACCATGGTAGTAGTCTGGATATATAGTCTTGGTGTGGTGGTATAGTCCTACCATAATATAATAATAATAATAATATATGCCATTTAGCAGACGCTTTTATCCAAAGCGACTTACAGTCATGTGTGCATACATTCTACATATGGGTGGTCTGGATCGAACCCACTACCCTGGCGTTACAAGCGCCATGCTCTACCAACTGAGCTACAGAAGGACCACTACCATGGTAGTAGGCTGGATATATAGTCTTGGTATAGTCTTACCATGGTAGCAGACTGGATATATAGTCTTGGTATAGTCTTACCATGGTAGTAGTCTGGACCATATATAGTATTGGTTTGGTGGTATAGTCCTACCATGGTAGTAGTCTGGATATATAGTCTTGGTGTGGGGTATAGTCTACCATGGTAGCAGACTGGATATATAGTCTTGGTATGGTGGTATAGTCTTACCATGGTAGCAGACTGGATATATAGTCTTGGTATAGTCTTACCATGGTAGTAGTCTGGATATATAGTATTGGTATGGTGGTATAGTCCTACCATGGTAGTAGTCTGGATATATAGTCTTGGTGTGGTGGTATAGTCCTACCATGGTAGTAGTCTGGATATATAGTCTTGGTATAGTCTTACCATGGTAGCAGACTGGATATATAGTCTTGGTATAGTCTTACCATGGTAGTAGTCTGGATATATAGTCTTGGTATAGTCTTACCATGGTAGCAGACTGGATATATAGTCTTGGTATAGTCCTACCATGGTAGTAGTCTGGATATATAGTCTTGGTATAGTCTTACCATGGTAGTAGTCTGTATATATAGTATTGGTATGGTGGTATAGTCTTACCATGGTAGTAGTCTGTATATATAGTATTGGTATGGTGGTATAGTCCTACCATGGTAGTAGTCTGGATATATAGTCTTGGTGTGGTGGTATAGTCCTACCATGGTAGTAGTCTGGATATATAGGCTTGGTGTGGTGGTATAGTCCTACCATGGTAGTAGTCTGGATATATAGTCTTGGTATAGTCTTACCATGGTAGTAGTCTGGATATATAGTCTTGGTATAGTCTTACCATGGTAGCAGACTGGATATATGGGCTTGGTGTGGTGGTATAGTCCTACCATGGTAGTAGTCTGGATATATAGTCTTGGTATAGTCTTACCATGGTAGTAGTCTGGATATATAGTCTTGGTATAGTCTTACCATGGTAGCAGACTGGATATATGGTCTTGGTATGGTGGTATAGTCTTACCATGGTAGCAGACTGGATATATAGTCTTGGTATAGTCTTACCATGGTAGTAGACTGGATATATAGTATTGGTATGGTGGTATAGACCTACCATGGTAGTAGTCTGGATATATAGTCTTGGTATAGTCTTACCATGGTAGTAGTCTGGATATATAGTCTTGGTATAGTCTTACCATGGTAGTAGTCTGGATATATAGTCTTGGTATGGTGGTATAGTCCTACCATGGTAGTAGTCTGGATATATAGTCTTGGTGTGGTGGTATAGTCCTACCATGGTAGTAGTCTGGATATATAGTCTTGGTATAGTCCTACCATGGTAGTAGTCTGGATATATAGTCTTGGCATAGTCTTACCATGGTAGTAGTCTGGATATATAGTCTTGGTATAGTCTTACCATGGTAGTAGTCTGGATATATAGTATTGGTATGGTGGTATAGACCTACCATGGTAGTAGTCTGGATATATAGTCTTGGTATAGTCTTACCATGGTAGTAGTCTGGATATATAGTCTTGGTATAGTCTTACCATGGTAGTAGTCTGGATATATAGTCTTGGTATAGTCTTATCTGCTGTGACAGCATTCCACGGTAGTAGTCTGGATATATAGTCTTGGTATGGTGGTATAGTCCTACCATGGTAGTAGTCTGATATATAGTCTTGGTGTGGTGGTATAGTCCTTCCATGGTAGTAGTCTGATATATAGTCTTGGTATAGTCCTACCATGGTAGTAGTCTGTTCATATAGTCTTGGCATAGTCTTACCACAATAGTAGTCTGTTCATCTAGTCTTGGTATAGTCCTACCATGGTAGTAGTCTGTTATCTAGTCTTGGCATAGTCTTACCATCGGTAGTAGTCTGTTGAAGTTCTCATAGATGGGGTAGACAGGGTTCTCCTGCTCACTACGGAGTTCATCTGGCTCTCAGGACATCTCGAACACACTGGTGGAGGTTCAGTACTGGTACTGTGGGGAGGACAGCATTCACATCAATACTACTGTTCATCTGCTGTGGGGAAAACAGCATTCACATCAATACTACTGTTCATCTGCTGTGGGGAGGACAGCATTCACATCAATACTACTGTTCATCTGCTGTGGGGAAAACAGCATTCACATCAATACTACTGTTCATCTGCTGTGGGGAGGACAGCATTCACATCAATACTACTGTTCATCTGCTGTGGGGAGGACAGCATTCACATCAATACTACTG
>NW_026290834.1:97500-197500 GCF_023373465.1 Oncorhynchus keta
ATTTCTGTCTATATAGAGCTGAGGGTGGTCCAGACACCATCAGACAGGTTCATCTCATTTCTGTCTATATAGAGCTGAGGGTGGTCCAGACACCATCAGCCAGGTTCATACATTAAAAACCAAAGTCTATCAGAATTCCAGTCATTCCAATACATGTTATACCCCTTGGTCTTCAGGAATATGACTTGTTAATATGGAAGTATAGATCAGCCTAGTTGTTTAACCCGAGGCCAAACATTCCCTCATTGTGAAAAGTAACTGAGGAAGTGGCAAACATCCTGCTTATCGATCAAAACTAAGGACTTATTAGCCAGCCCTGGAGGACTGATTGGGCTCATTGATTTGAAAAAGAATGGAATGGCATAGTTTGAGCACTACTGAAAAGTGCTATTTACACGTGAAACATGCTTGGCATGTGCTGCGTTTGTTATAGGCCTGTTGTTGACCTTTTCGTTGGTGAACGCTTTGATATATTGACAATATGCAGCTGTTTTAAAGGGCAAATCCACAGATGAAACAATAACAAAATGGACACTCCGCCTCTGCTTTGGTGAAAAGGCTGAAGGACGGGCCGGGAGAAATGTAACCACTCTCAGGTTAATAGACAGAGCTATGGATGCGAGGACTGACCCTCCATGATGTCACAATGATTGTTTTAACCATTTTATGAGGCTATACTGTTTGTTTACATTCACAATGTCTACAAATATGGGGGGGGGAAACAGGCATATATTTTGGATTCTGATGGAGTGTGACAGTTGAACTAAACTCATGAGGCATTTATAAGTTATATTATTCAAGAATCAGTGGATATATACAAATATACATTTATAAATACAAAAAAGGGATGTAGCAACTACATAACGTCTCTTTAAGTCTATCCAAAGTGTGTGAGTTTGAGCGTGTGTTCATTAGGTCTATGGATTTTTTATTTTATTTATCAGCTTGAATTAGATAGAGCGATTAAAGCCCCACGTTTATTCCATAGGCTGTGATCTGCACTACAGTTGTTATTCCATAGGCTGGGATCCACACTATACAGCTGTAGGCTGATCTACAATGAGTTGTTATTCCATAGGCTGGGATCCACACTATACAGCTGTTATTCCATAGGCTGGGATCCACACTATGCAGATTCCATAGGCACTATACAGCTGTTATTCCATAGGCTGGGATCTGCACTATACAGCTGTTATTCCATAGGCTGATCCACACTATACAGCTGTTATTCTAGGCTGGGACGCCCTATACAGCTGTTATTCCATAGGCTGGGATCCACACTATACAGCTGTTATTCCATAGGCTGGGATCCACACTATACAGCTGTTATTCCATAGGCTGGGATCCACACTATACAGCTGTTATTCCATAGGCTGGGATCCACACTATACAGCACATAGGCTGGGATCTACACTATGCAGCTGTTATTCCATAGGCTGGGATCCACACTATACAGCTGTTATTCCATAGGCTGGGATCCACACTATACAGCTGTTATTCCATAGGCTGGGATCTACGCTATGCAGCTGTTATTCCATAGGCTGGGATCCACACTATACAGCTGTTATTCCATAGGCTGGGATCCACACTATACAGCTGTTATTCCATAGGCTGGGATCCACACTATGCAGCTGTTATTCCATAGGCTGGGATCCACACTATACAGCTATTATTCCATAGGCTGGGATCCACACTATACAGCTGTTATTCCATAGGCTGGGATCCACACTATGCAGCTGTTATTCCATAGGCTGGGATCCACACTATGCAGCTGTTATTCCATAGGCTGGGATCCACACTATACAGCTGTTATTCCATAGGCTGGGATCCACACTATACAGCTGTTATTCCATAGGCTGGGATCCACACTATACAGCTATTATTCCAAAGGCTGGGATCTACACTATGCAGCTGTTGCCAGAGCACGTTTTTAACTGACTGTCCACTGGTTTCAAAAACAGTGATTGACAGGCAGCTTAAACTTCTTGAATTCAACTATTATTGGGTTCAAATACACATTTAGATTTGTGAACAGCCGTCCACAACAACCATAATCTGTAAAGCACAAACAGCTAAATGAGAGAGCAGCAGTGTGATTCACATCAATGCTCTGTGTAGATATCAGTAATAAGTCATATCTGAATCGCCGTCGACGACACCACTGATGTCATCCTTTCCTCCAAGCGTTTATTCATGTTGGATAATCTTTAATGCCGAACAGCAGTCGTACCATTGGAAGACACAGCTTGGACTGTAGCCTACAAACGCCTAATCCTGCTCTTTTCCCACAATCCATCAAACACATTTGGTGTGTCATCATAGCGGTCTCTGATTGGTGGTCATCATTTGGTGTGTCATCATAGCGGTCTCTGATTGGCGGTCATCATTTGGTGTGTCATCATAGTGGTCTCTGATTGGTGGTCAGACTCTCTCAGGCGGAACAAACTTAAACTTCCACCTTTTTTCAACGCTGATTTGAATGTCATTGAGAAAACAGAGAAGTGAGAATAGATTTGTTTTATTCTCGCAAACATCTTTTTTAAATTTAAAAGTAATCCTCGAAGTAATAATCTAGTTTTTCAAAAGTATCTGATTACAATATTTTAGCTGGTAACAGATTACAGTTACTGTTTTTGTTGTAATCCCTTATATGTAGTGGATTACATGTAATCCGTTACTCCCTGCGAGGGGACGAGTCTCATGTATTTAGCTGATCAATTATTAAACCGGCCTCAATACATTTTCTCACGTTGCTGCTCTTCTCTTTGACTGACGTCTGCCAAGGGAGAAACTCTTTCTGATGGGAGATGAACCCTCTGACTCCGCTAAGTTTACATCTACACTGGTATCTACACACACACACGCACGCACACACACACACACACACACACACACACACACACACACACACACACACACACACACCTCCACACACATGCACACACACACGCACACACACACACACACGCACGCACACACACACGCACACACGCACACACACACACGCACACACACACACCCTCACACACACACACGCACACACACATGCACGCACGCACGCACACACACACACGCACACATGCACACACACACACACACACATGCACACACACACACACGCAACGCACACCAAACCACACACACACCACACGCACATGCAAAACACACACACACACACACACACACACACACACACACACACACACACACACACACACACACACACACACACACACACACACACACACACACACCGATGATGGCCCTTCCACATACCTGCAGTGAACAACGGTGGCTCCAGTGCTGGGGGCCCTGTCGATGTAGTCCCGGACGGTCCGTACGAACTCGATGAGGGACTGGGTGGTCTCGGGGACCCCGTGGTCTGGCCACACCGTGTAGTGGAAGTGTCTCACCACCCGAGGGAAGCTGGGACGACCCTCCTGAAGAGACACAAGATGAGGGATGTTCAGGACAGGAAATGCAAGGTATCTCCCTTTTGGGGGCTCCCGAGTGGCACAGCGGTCTAAGGTACTGTATCTCAGTGCAAGAGACGACACTACAGTCCCTGGTTCAAATCCAGGCTGAATCACAACCGGACGGGATTGGGAGTCCCATAGGGCGGCTCACAATTGGCCCAGCGTTGTCCGGGTTTGGCCGGGATAGGCCGTCATTGTAAATAAGAATTTGTTCTTAACTGACTTACCTGGTTAAATAAAAGGTTAAATAAAATATAAATAAATACATTTAAACATAAATAAAGTCGGACCTCCACACTAGGTCTAGAATGTACTTTGCAGATCAGGATCAGGATTGAACAGTTTTATCTGTCTTGGTACTGATGGTTTATATAAAAACAGGTCGTCCTAATGAGCTCTTCAGTTGGGCTACAGCTTTCAATAGAGTGACAGTAACAGAGAAGCTGCCATATTGTCTGCGGTGATTGTTTCTGAGGTGATTGTTTCTGAGGTGATTGTTACTGAGGTGATTGTTTCTGAGGTGATTGTTTCTGAGGTGATTGTTTCTGAGGTGATTGTTTCTGAGGTGATTGTTTCTGAGGTGATTGTTTCTGAGGTGATTGTTTCTGAGGTGATTGTTTCTGAGGTGATTGTTTCTGAGGTGATTGTTTCTGAGGTGATTGTTTCTGAGGTGATTGTTTCTGAGGTGATTGTTTCTGAGGTGATTGTTACTGAGGTGATTGTTACTGAGGTGATTGTTACTGAGGTGATTGTTACTGAGGTGATTGTTACTGAGGTGATTGTTACTGAGGTGATTGTTACTGAGGTGATTGTTTCTGAGGTGATTGTTACTGAGGTGATTGTTACTGAGGTGATTGTTTCTGAGGTGATTGTTACTGAGGTGATTGTTTCTGAGGTGATTGTTACTGAGGTGATTGTTTCTGAGGTGATTGTTTCTGAGGTGATTGTTTCTGAGGTGATTGTTACTGAGGTGATTGTTACTGAGGTGATTGTTTCTGAGGTGATTGTCACTGAGGTGATTGTTTCTGAGGTGATTGTTTCTGAGGTGATTGTTTCTGAGGTGATTGTTTCTGAGGTGATTGTTTCTGAGGGGATTGTTACTGAGGCGATTGTTTCTGAGGTGATTGTTACTGAGGTGATTGTTTCTGAGGTGATTGTTTCTGAGGTGATTGTTTCTGAGGTGATTGTTACTCACAGAGCTGATCTTGAACTCCCTGATTGTCCATTCAGCCAGGACAGACTCAGACAGCATTTGAACCACCAGGTCTCCATAGTACAGAGGCTCCCGGTCAGCCGGCCAGTAGTGGTCACACTTCACCTGGACGGGGACAACAATGGCCACGGTTAGACCATTAGATCTCTTGGTTTGTTGTCTGACTGACTGACTGGTTGATTAAGGGATTGAGCTATTTATTGAATAGTTCATTCATTTATTCATTCATTTGTTTGTTTGTTTGTTCGTCCATCCATCTATCCCCATCCATTCATCCCTCTATTCATCCATCCATCTATCCCCATCCATTCATCCCTCTATCCATCCATCCATCCATCTATCCCCATCCATTCATCCCTCTATCCATCCATCCATCTATCCCCATCCATTCATCCCTCTATCCATCCATCCATCTATCCCCATCCATTCATCCCTCTATCCATCCATCCATCTATCCCCATCCATTCATCCCTCCATCCACCCCTCTATTCATCCATCTATCCATCCATCTATCCCCATCCATTCATCCCTCTATCCATCCATCCATTCTATCCCCATCCATTCATCCCTCCATCCACCCCTCTATTCATCCATCTATAGCCATCCATTCATCCATCTATCCCCATCCATTCATCCCTCTATCCATCCATCTATCCCCAACCATTCATCCATCTATCCCCATCCATTCATCCATCTATCCCCATCCATTCATCCCTCTATCCACCCCTCTATTCATCCATCTATAGCCATCCATTCATCCATCTATCCCCATCCATTCATCCCTCTATCCATCCATCTATCCCCAACCATTAATCAATCTATCCCCATCCATTCATCCATCTATCCCCATCCATTCACCCCTCTATCCATCCATCTATCCCCATCCATTCACCCATCCAAAATGTCCCACACAAAGTAAAGTCCAATAATATCAGACTTTTTATGTCAAATCAAATTGTATTTGTCACAATGCGCCGAATACCGTAAGTGTAGACCTCACCGTGAAATGCTTACTGACAAGGTCTTAGACAACAATGCAGTTTTAAGAAATAAACTAAGGTAAAACAATAGAAACACAATAAAATGACAATAATGAGGCGATATACAGCGGATACCGGTGCCAAGTCAGTGTGCGGTGGTACAGTTTAGACGCGGTAATTTGTACATGTAGGTAGGGGTCAAGTGACTATGCATAGGTAATAAACATTGAGTAGCGGCAATTTTGGACCGAGATTTGACACTCCAGTACAGCTTGCCGTGCGGTAGCAGAGAGAACAGTCTATGACTTGGGTGACTGGAGTCTTAGACAATTTTTAGGGCCTTCCTCTGACACGGCCTGGTATAGAGGTCCTGGATGTCAGAAAGCTTGGCCCCGGTGATGTACTGAGCCATACTCACTACCATCTGTAGGACCTTACGGTCGGATGCCAAGCAGTTGCCATACCAGGCGGTGATGCAACCGGTGAGGATGCTCTCGATGGTGCAGCTGTATATGTTTTTAAGGGTCTGGGAACCCATGGCAAATATTTTCAGTCTCCTGAGGGGGAAGAGGCATTGTCTTTCCCTCGTCACGACTTCCTTGGTGTGTTTGGACCATGATAGTTTGTTGGTGATGTGAAAACCAAGGAACTGAAACTCTCAACCAGCTCCACTTCAGCCCCGTCGATGTGAATGAGGACGTGTTCGGTTAATCCCAGTCAAGCATAATGTCAAGTGCTCAATGATTTAGATTACTGACCATTATCAGGGTTCTTTAGGAACTATTTATTTCTCTGAGTCACTATGGAAACACATCAGTCACCCCCCACCCTCCCTCCCTCCCTCCCCCCGAATCTCCGACTCACCCGTCCCTTCTCGACACACTGCGTCACCATGACGACGTTGTACACGTTGTGCTCCCACACCATCCTCCAGAAGTCATCCTTGGTTCCGGGGAGAGGGCCTTGGGTGGCGATGTACTCACGGCGGAAGTTGTTCCCCTGAAACAGACAGACGGGGATCAGTCAGTCAATCAGTCGTTCAATCATGGCGCAGGAAGCCTGGTTTAGATTCAGAGCCTATATGACAAAAAAATGTATTTTGGGATGGTCTTGTAAGTTGAAACCTTATAACAGTGGGGTAAGTGTTGCAAATGCAGATTTATGCTGAAATATCACACTCTAATGAGACAAAGACAGTCTGAAATATGAACCTACAGCCACATCTCTCACTCTAATGAGACAAAGACAGTCTGAACCTACAGCCACATCTCACACTCTAATGAGACAAAGACAGTCTGAACCTACAGCCACATCTCACACTCTAATGAGACAAAGACAGTCTGAACCTACAGCCACATCTCATACTCTAATGAGACAAAGACAGTCTGAAATATGAACCTACAGCCACATCTCACACTCTAATGAGACAAAGACAGTCTGAAATATGAACCTACAGCCACATCTCACACTCTAATGAGACAAAGACAGTCTGAACCTACAGCCACATCTCACACTCTAATGAGACAAAGACAGTCTGAATCTACAGCCACATCTCACACTCTAATGAGACAAAGACAGTCTGAACCTACAGCCACATCTCAATCTAATGAGACAAAGACAGTCTGAACCTACAGCCACATCTCTCACTCTAATGAGACAAAGACAGTCTGAACCTACAGCCACATCTCATACTCTAATGAGACAAAGACAGTCTGACTCTAATGAGACAAAGACAGTCTGAACCTACAGCCACATCTCACACTCTAATGAGACAAAGACAGTCTGAACCTACAGCCACATCTCACACTCTAATGAGACAAAGACAGTCTGAACCTACAGCCACATCTCACACTCTAATGAGACAAAGACAGTCTGAACCTACAGCCACATCTCATACTCTAATGAGACAAAGACAGTCTGAACCTACAGCCACATCTCATACTCTAATGAGACAAAGACAGTCTGAACCTACAGCCACATCTCTCACTCTAATGAGACAAAGACAGTCTGAACCTACAGCCACATCTCACACTCTAATGAGACAAAGACAGTCTGAACCTACAGCCACATCTCACACTCTAATGAGACAAAGACAGTCTGAACCTACAGCCACATCTCACACTCTAATGAGACAAAGACAGTCTGAACCTACAGCCACATCTCACACTCTAATGAGACAAAGACAGTCTGAACCTACAGCCACATCTCTCACTCTAATGAGACAAAGACAGTCTGAACCTACAGCCACATCTCTCACTCTAATGAGACAAAGACAGTCTGACATATGAACCTACAGCCACATCTCACACTCTAATGAGACAAAGACAGTCTGAACCTACAGCCACATCTCACACTCTAATGAGACAAAGACAGTCTGAACCTACAGCCACATCTCACACTCTAATGAGACAAAGACAGTCTGAACCTACAGCCACATCTCACACTCTAATGAGACAAAGACAGTCTGAACCTACAGCCACATCTCATACTCTAATGAGACAAAGACAGTCTGAACCTACAGCCACATCTCACACTCTAATGAGACAAAGACAGTCTGACTAATGAGACAAAGACAGTCTGAACCTACAGCCACATCTCACACTCTAATGAGACAAAGACAGTCTGAACATACAGCCACATCTCACACTCTAATGAGACAAAGACAGTCTGAACCTACAGCCACATCTCTCACTCTAATGAGACAAAGACAGTCTGAACCTACAGCCACATCTCACACTCTAATGAGACAAAGACAGTCTGAAAATGAACCTACAGCCACATCTCACATTCTAATGAGACAAAGACAGTCTGAATCTACAGCCACATCTCTCACTCTAATGAGATAAAGACAGTCTGAACCTACAGCCACATCTCACACTCTAATGAGACAAAGACAGTCTGAATCTACAGCCACATCTCACACTCTAATGAGACAAAGACAGTCTGAACCTACAGAATCTCTACTCTAATGAGACAAAGACAGTCATCTCATCTCACACTCTAATGAGACAAAGACAGTCTGAAATATGAACCTACAGCCACATCTCACACTCTAATGAGACAAAGACAGTCTGAACCTACAGCCACATCTCACACTCTAATGAGACAAAGACAGTCTGAACCTACAGCCACATCTCACACTCTAATGAGACAAAGACAGTCTGAACCTACAGCCACATCTCACACTCTAATGAGACAAAGACAGTCTGACATATGAATCTACAGCCAGTCATCTCTCACTCTAATGAGACAAAGACAGCCACATCTCACACTCTAATGAGACAAAGACAGTCTGAACCTACAGCCACATCTCTCACTCTAATGAGACAAAGACAGTCTGAACCTACAGCCACATCTCACACTCTAATGAGACAAAGACAGTCTGAACCTACAGCCACATCTCACACTCTAATGAGACAAAGACAGTCTGAACCTACAGCCACATCTCACACTCTAATGAGACAAAGACAGTCTGAACCTACAGCCACATCTCACACTCTAATGAGACAAAGACAGTCTGAACCTACAGCCACATCTCACACTCTAATGAGACAAAGACAGTCTGAAGCCACATCTACAGCCACATCTCTCACACTCTAATGAGACAAAGACAGTCTGAACCTACAGCCACATCTCACACTCTAATGAGACAAAGACAGTCTGAACCTACAGCCACATCTCACACTCTAATGAGACAAAGACAGTCTGAATAACCTACAGCCACATCTCACACTCTAATGAGACAAAGACACAGTCTGACTGAACCTACAGCCACATCTCACACTCTAATGAGACAAAGACAGCTACAGCCACATCTCACACTCTAATGAGACAAAGACAGTCTGAATCTACAGCCACATCTCTCACTCTAATGAGACAAAGACAGTCTGAACCTACAGCCACATCTCACACTCTAATGAGACAAAGACAGTCTGAACCTACAGCCACATCTCACACTCTAATGAGACAAAGACAGTCTGAATCTACAGCCACATCTCTCACTCTAATGAGACAAAGACAGTCTGAATCTACAGAACACACTCTAACAGCCACAGTCATCTCATCTCACACTCTAATGAGACAAAGACAGTCTGCCACATCTCACACTCTAATGAGACAAAGACAGTCTGAACCTACAGCCACAGTCTCTCACACTCTAATGAGACAAAGACAGTCTGAACCTACAGCCACATCTCTCACTCTAATGAGACAAAGACAGTCTGAACCTACAGCCACATCTCACACTCTAATGAGACAAAGACAGTCTGAACCTACAGCCACATCTCACACTCTAATGAGACAAAGACAGTCTGAACCTACAGCCACATCTCACACTCTAATGAGACAAAGACAGTCTGAACCTACAGCCACATCTCTCACTCTAATGAGACAAAGACAGTCTGAACCTAGCCACATCTCACACTCTAATGAGACAAAGACAGTCTGAACCTACAGCCACATCTCACACTCTAATGAGACAAAGACAGTCTGAACCTACAGCCACATCTCACACTCTAATGAGATAAAGACAGTCTGAACCTACAGCCACATCTCACACTCTAATGAGATAAAGACAGTCTGAACCTACAGCCACATCTCACACTCTAATGAGACAAAGACAGTCTGAACCTACAGCCACATCTCACACTCTAATGAGACAAAGACAGTCTCTACAGCCACATCTCACACTCCTACAGCCACATCTCACACTCTAATGAGACAAAGACAGTCTGAACCTACAGCCACATCTCACACTCTAATGAGACAAAGACAGTCTGACATATGAACCTACAGCCACATCTCATTCTAATGAGACAAAGACAGTCTACAGCCACATCTCACACTCTAATGAGACAAAGACAGTCTGAACCTACAGCCACATCTCACACTCTAATGAGACAAAGACAGTCTGAACCTACAGCCACATCTCACACTCTAATGAGACAAAGACAGTCTGAACCTACAGCCACATCTCACACTCTAATGAGACAAAGACAGAAATGTGTTCTAAGTACCTGAAGGGAAAAGGCCAGGCCACACATAGAGAATACAGTCCCATCCTGGCATTTAAAGGTAATTTGTAACATTCCAGCTGACCTGCTCTAATGACCACTGAGGGTGTGGGTCTAACGGGGGCTCCTTAGACACCCTGGTGTCTCTGTCTGATCTAGCTGGAGAGAACACACAGGGACTAACTCATTAGTAGAGAGAGAGAGAGAGAGAGAGAGAGAGAGAGAGAGAGAGAGAGAGAGAGAGAGAGAGAGAGAGAGAGAGAGAGAGAGAGAGAGATAGATAGAGAGAGAGAGAGAGAGATAGAGAGAGAGAGAGAGAGAGAGAGAGAGAGAGAGAGAGAGAGAGAGAGAGAGAGAGAGAGAGAGAGAGTGAGTGTGTGGAGAGAGTGTGTGTGTGTGTGTGTGTCAGAAGAGAGTGTGTTAATGATAACCTCTACAGTACCCCGTACTGGGCAGCCCCCCTACAGCTCATACTGAAACCAATTACCGGATGATTGACACCAGTCACATAACTACTGTACCTTCCTACCGAATCTGTGCCCACCAAACCAGCCCCCTGTGACACACAGTAGTCCTATATGTTTTTAAGAAATCGGGTGTGATATGTCCTTGAAGGTAAAGACATGATCTGGAACTTTGGTGACTGCGAAGTATTTTTAAGAGCTCCCTCTTTGGGCTGGATGTGTCCATGTGTAGTTCATACATGCAGAAAGTACTCTGATCAGAGTTACTGTTTAACCTCTAGTAGCCGTGACCCCTAGTTTAAAAGACATGGTTTACTGGAAGCTAGTGAGCTCTACTTTCAGCTAGTGAGCGCTACGCTGACTTTCAGCTTTAGTGAGCTTTCTAGTGACTTTCAGCTAGTGAGCTCTACTTTCAGAGTGAGCTACTTTCAGAACTTACTGGTATATAACTGGCATTGATGAAGTCAGAACAGGGGTCATCCTCCAGGTAGGAGAGCTTCACTCTGGTGGAATCATCTAGAACAGAAGAGAGATGTCGTTAGTGTGTCTGACTGGGTTCTCCCTCTGAGCTAATGCCTCTAGGCATTGACTAAAGTCTTCAAGTCTTCAAGTCTTCAAGTCTTCAAGTCGTCAAGTCGTCAAGTCTTCAAGTCTTCAAGTCAAGTCTTCAAGTCTCAAGTCTTCAAGTCTTCAAGTTTCAGACGAACAAACTCATCATCTCAGTTACATTAAAGCTCTGGTAAGAAAATACTGTAAAGGTCTTGGAATCTGCACAGAGGGTTGAAGATGTTGTTGTTGCTGCATTGTGAAGCAAAATGATATTAAAGTAAGGATGCTGCTTTACTTTGTATTGAGCAGTGCCACAGATTGATAGGCCGTACTTCACTAACACCTCATACCAAGTAACCCCTGATTTAAATGAATTCACAACTGTAAACGTACATAGTTTGCTGTTTGTGAACGGCAGGCTGGTTCTCCGTTCCACAATTAGACACCTCCAATTGTATTGCCACCTGAACAAACACTTTTGAGTCCAGACCAATTATTCCAGACCAATTATTCCAGACCAATTATTCCAGACCAATTATTCCAGACCAATTATTCCAGACCAATTATTCCAGACCATTCCAGAATTATTCCATAAAGTACCAATTATTCCCAAACAGACCAATTATTCCAGACCAATTATTCCAGACCTGTAGAAAATTAGTAGACCAAATTAGAAACTGGTTTAAAGACCACTATTCCAGAGCCCTGTAGAAACTGGTATAAATTATTCCAAACAGACCCTGTAGAAACTGGTACAGACCCTATTCCAGACCAATTATTCCAGACCAATTATTCCAGACCAATTATTCCAGACCAATTTAATTAATGTGCTTGAACAACAACAAAGCAGAAACTTAACTTTGAAAAGTAAAATGCCCCGTATTCCCAAACAGAGCCCTGTAGAAACTGGTCTAAAGTAGTCCACTATTCCCAAACAGAGCCCTGTAGAAACTGGTCTAAAGTAGTCCACTATTCCCAAACAGAGCCCTGTAGAAACTGGTCTAAAGTAGTCCACTATTCCCAAACAGAGCCCTGTAGAAACTGGTCTAAAGTAGTCCACTATTCCCAAACAGAGCCCTGTAGAAACTGGTATAAAGTAGTCCACTATTCCCAAACAGAGCCCTGTAGAAACTGGTATAAAGTAGTCCACTATTCCCAAACAGAGCCCTGTAGAAACTGGTCTAAAGTAGTCCACTATTCCCAAACAGAGCCCTGTAGAAACTGGTCTAAAGTAGTCCACTATTCCCAAACAGAGCCCTGTAGAAACTGGTCTAAAGTAGTCCACTATTCCCAAACAGAGCCCTATAGAAACTGGTCTAAAGTAGTCCACTATTCCCAAACAGAGCCCTGTAGAAACTGGTCTAAAGTAGTCCACTATTCCCAAACAGAGCCCTGTAGAAACTGGTCTAAAGTAGTCCACTATTCCCAAACAGAGCCCTGTAGAAACTGGTCTAAAGTAGTCCACTATTCCCAAACAGAGCCCTGTAGAAACTGGTCTAAAGTAGTCCACTATTCCCAAACAGAGCCCTGTAGAAACTGGTATAAAGTAGTCCACTATTCCCAAACAGAGCCCTGTAGAAACTGGTATAAAGTAGTCCACTATTCCCAAACAGAGCCCTGTAGAAACTGGTATAAAGTAGTCCACTATTCCCAAACAGAGCCCTGTAGAAACTGGTATAAAGTAGTCCACTATTCCCAAACAGAGCCCTATATAAACTGGTATAAAGTAGTCCACTATTCCCAAACAGAGCCCTGTAGAAACTGGTATAAAGTAGTCCACTATTCCCAAACAGAGCCCTGTAGAAACTGGTATAAAGTAGTCCACTATTCCCAAACAGAGCCCTGTAGAAACTGGTATAAAGTAGTCCACTATTCCCAAACAGAGCCCTATATAAACTGGTCTAAAGTAGTCCACTATTCCCAAACAGAGCCCTATATAAACTGGTCTAAAGTAGTCCACTATTCCCAAACAGAGCCCTATATAAACTGGTCTAAAGTAGTCCACTATTCCCAAACAGAGCCCTGTAGAAACTGGTCTAAAGTAGTCCACTATTCCCAAACAGAGCCCTGTACTATTCCCAAACTGAGTCTAAAGTAGTCCACTATTCCCAAACAGAGCCCAGTTAAACTGGGCCGTATTGAAAATAAAGTAGTAAACTATAAAAAAAAAAAAAACAGAGCCCTGTAGAAACTGGTATAAAGTAGTCCACTATTCCCAAACAGAGCCCTGTAGAAACTGGTGCACAGTGCACTATATATAGGGACTAGGGCTCTGGTCTAAAGTAGTGCACTATATAGGGAATAGGGCTCTGGTCTAAAGTAGTGCACTATATAGGGAATAGGACTCTGGTCTAAAATAGTGCACTATATAGGGAATAGGGCCCTGGTCTAAAGTAGTGCCCTAGATAGGGAATAGGGCTCTGGTCTAAAGTAGTGCACTATATAGGGAATAGGGCTCTGGTCTAAAGTAGTGCACTATATAGGGAATAGGGCTCTGGTCTAAAGTAGTGCACTATATAGGGAATAGGGCCCTGGTCTCTCTCTCATTAATCCTTAGATCCACTCTGTGGGCTACTCACAGGGCAGGATGTTGTTGTAACGGTTCTCTCTCATTAATCCTTAGATCCACTCTGTGGGCTACTCACAGGGCAGGATGTTGTTGTAACGGTTCTCTCTCATTAATCCTTAGATCCACTCTGTGGGCTACTCACAGGGCAGGATGTTGTTGTAACGGTTCTTGCCCCTGTTCTCTGGTAGACGGGCTGCATCCAGAGGCTGGTTACGACCCACATCCTTCAGATCCTGAGGGGGAATGGAAATAATGAATGATTTAGTGAAACAGCTTATAAAGAATTGGTTTATAAACTAATAATTCAAAGTTTAAAAAACGACTTTATAAACATGTTTTTTTTGTAGATAAAGGGGGATCTCTTATCAGATAATCATTTCTGAAGTTTTTTTTAATTTTTTTTTACCTCAAACTCTTCTGACAGAAGATAGTTGGAGTCTGCCTGTAGCTTAGTGAGGTGGGATTCAAAGTGGGCTGCTTTGACGGGGCTGAGGGGAGACAGACAGACACATCTTAAATAAATGATCTACGAGAATGTAAATGATTCATGAGACTTTAAAATGTAAATGTAAAAAATTGTTTATGGAAACAGGATTTATTGTGATTTATTTAGGGCAGATAATAGCACTTGTAATGTTACTTGGTCATCCTATTTAATTCAGGATTTCTAGAGACAGAAGATAACATGGAGGGTGTAATAGACGCACCTTGAGATGCGTCGGTTGCTGAAATAAAGAGAAGTAGAGTGTAAGATTAGACGGCTGTGTTCCTGTTAAACACATTTCCTTTTATCTTGTTACACACTCCATTTTGTTTCAGCGACTAAGAGATTCAGATCTCCATTTTGTTTCAGCGACTAAGAGATTCAGATCTCCATTTTGTTTCAGCGACTAAGAGATTCAGATCTCCATTTTGTTTCAGCGACTAAGAGATTCAGATCTCCATTTTGTTTCAGCGACTAAGAGATTCAGATCTCCATTTTGTTTCAGCGACTAAGAGATTCAGATCTCCATTTTGTTTCAGCGACTAAGAGATTCAGATCTCCATTTTGTTTCAGCGACTAAGAGATTCAGATCTCCATTTTGTTTCAGCGACTAAGAGATTCAGATCTCCATTTTGTTTCAGCGACTAAGAGATTCAGAACTCCATTTTGTTTCAGCGACTAAGAGATTCAGAACTCCATTTTGTTTCAGCGACTAAGAGATTCAGATCTCCATTTTGTTTCGGCGACTAAGAGATTCAGAACTCCATTTTGTTTCAGCGACTAAGAGATTCAGAACTCCATTTTGTTTCAGCGACTAAGAGATTCAGAACTCCATTTTGTTTCGGTGACTAAGAGATTCAGAGTGCCCTCTCTCCTCACACACTAATCTTATTACTTCCTCACAGACCTACGCCACTCTGCTGAAATGACCTTTAAATTACATTTCCTCGTTTAATTGAATTGAACCTTTATTGAACCAGGTTGTCCCATTGAGGGCTGAAGACCTCTTTCACAAGAGACCTGAACATGTAATTACATTGTTTACGACAACCCTAGAAGGTTCATTCATTTCCCAGACTGTCTGTTGGTGGTGGACCTATGTTTAGAAACTGAGTGTTTGGTGCACAGACAGTGTGTTGAGGTAGACAGGAGTTCACTGTGTTGTCCATCCCCTCTCAGCAGTGAGTGACAACCCAGGGATCAATTATGATAGTCCCTCCCCTGTGTCAAGGCCTGCTGACTGATGAGTGACAACCCAGGGATCAATGATGGTAGTCCCTCCCTTGTGTCAAGGCCTGCTGACTGGTGAGTGCAAACCCAGGGATCAATGATGGTTGTTCACCAACAGAACAGAGTGGTTTAAACCCCTTCCTGTTATCGATCTGCAACAACCTAGTGGATGATTGCATCCATTATTTCAGCACAAACCCACACGCATGCACACATGAGAGCACGTAGACACACACACACACACACACATCTATTTTTAGAGACAGGGAGAATGACATCTCTCTCTGTCCCTTCACTCATACTGACAGTGTGACGATGGACAGAAAAAAATTGGATGGCATCAGAGGAGATGAGAAGAGAGAGAAGGATGGAGAGAGAGAAGGATGGAGAGAGGGAAGGATGGAGAGAGGGAAGGATGGAGAGAGAGAAGGATGGAGAGAGGGAAGGATGGAGAGAGGGAAGGATGGAGAGAGGGAAGGATGGAGAGAGAGAAGGATGGAGAGAGGGAAGGATGGAGAGAGGGAAGGATGGAGAGAGGGAAGGATGAGAGAGAGGGAAGGATGGAAGAGAGAGAAGGATGGAGAGAGGAGAAGGATGGAGAGAGGAAGGATGGAGGAGAGAGAGGGAAGGATGGAGAGAGGAAGGATGGAGAGAGAAGGAGGAAGAGGGGAGGATGGAGAGAGAAGGATGGAGAGGAAGGATGGAGAGAGAGAAGGATGGAGAGAGAGAGGAAGGATGGAGATTGAGGGAAGGATGGAGAGAGAGGAAGGATGGAGAGAGAGAAGAAGGAGGAGAGAGAGAGAGAGAAGGATGGAGAGAGGGAAGGATGGAGAGAGAGGGAAGGATGGAGAGAGAGAAGGATGAGAGAGAGGAAGGATGGAGAGAGAGAAGGATGGAGAGAGAGAAGGATGGAGAGAGAGGAAGGATGGAGAGAGAGAAGGAAGGAGGAGAGAGAGAGAGATGGAAGGATGGAGAGAGAGAAGGATGGAGAAGAGAAGGATGGAGAGAGAGAGAGGGAAGGATGAGAGAGAGAGAGAAGGATGGAGAGAGGGAAGGATGAGAGAGATGGAGAGAAGGAGAGGAGAGAGAGAGAGAAGGATGGAGAGAGGGAAGGATGGAGAGAGAGAAGGAAGGAGAGAGAGAGAAGGATGGAGAGAGGAAGGATGGAGAGAGGGAGAGAGAGAGAGGATGGAGAGAGAGAAGGATGGGAGAGAGAGATGGAGAGGAGAAGGATGGAGAGAGGAAGGAGAAGGATGGAGAGAGGGAAGGATGGAGAGAGATGGAAGGAAGGATGGAGAGAGAGAAGGAAGGATGGAGAGGGAAGGATGGATGGAGAGAGGAAGGATGGAGAGAGAGGAAGGATGGGATGGAGAGAGGGAAGGATGAGAGATGGAGAGAGAGAAGGATGGAGAGAGAGAAGGAGAGAGAGAGAAGGATGGAGAGAAGGAGAAGGAAGGATGGAGAGAGGGAAGGATGGAGAGAGAGAAGGATGGAGAGAGAGAAGGATGGAGAGAGGGAAGGATGGAGAGAGGGAAGGATGGAGAGAGGGAAGGATGGAGAGAGAGAAGGATGAGAGAGAGGGAAGGATGGAGAGAGAAGGAAGGATGGAGAGAGAGAGAAGGATGGAGAGGGAAGGATGGAGAGAGGAAGGATGAGAGAGAGGAAGGAAGGATGGAGAGAGAGAAGGATGGAGAGAGGGAAGGATGGGAGAAGGATGGAGAGAGAAGGATGGAGAGAGAGAGAGAAGGATGGAGAGAGAGGAAGGATGGAGAGAGAGGAAGGATGGAGAGAGGGAAGGATGGAGAGAGAAGGATGGAGAAGGATGGAGAAGGAAGGATGGAGAGAAGGATGGAGAGAGGGAAGGATGGAGAGAGAGAAGGATGGAGAGAGAGAGAGAAGGATGAGAGAGAGGAAGGATGGAGAGAGGGAAGGATGGAGAGAGAGAAGGATGGAAGGATGGAGAGAGAGAAGGATGGAGAGAGAGAAGGATGGAGGATGGAGGGAAGGATGGAGAGAGAGAAGGATGGAGAGAGAGAAGGATGGAGAGAGAGAAGGATGGAGAGAGAGAAGGATGGAGAGAGAGAAGGATGGAGAGAGAGAAGGATGGAGAGAGAGAAGGATGGAGAGAGAGAAGGATGGAGAGAGAGAAGGATGGAGGGAAGGAGAGAGAAGGATGGAGGGAAGGATGGAGAGAGAGAAGGATGGAGAGAGAGGAAGAGGATGGAGAGAGAGGGAAGGATGGAGAGAGAGAAGGATGGAGAGGAAGGAGAGAGAGAGAAGGATGGAGAGAGAGAAGGATGGAGAGATGGGAAGGATGGAGAGAGGGAAGGATGGAGAGAGGAAGGATGGGAGAGGGGAAGGATGGAGAGAGAGAAGGATGGAGAGAGAAGGATGGAGAGAGGAAGGATGGAGAGAGGGAAGGATGGAGAGAGGGAAGGATGGAGAGAGGAAGGATGGAGAGAGAGAGAAGGATGGAGAGAGAGAAGGAAGGATGGAAGGATGGAGAGAGAAGGATGGAGAGAGGATGGATGGAGAGAGGAAGGATGGAGAGAGAGAAGGATGGAGAGAGAGAAGGATGGAGAGAGGGAAGGATGGAGAGAGAGAAGGATGGAGGATGGAAGGATGGAGAGAGAGAAGGAAGGATGGAGAGAGGGAAGGATGGAGAGATGGAAGGATGGAGAGAGGAAGGATGGAGAGAGAGAAGGATGGAGAGATGGAAGGATGGAGAGAGAGAGAAGGATGGAGAGAGGGAAGGATGGAGAGAGGAAGGATGGAGGGAAGGATGGAGAGAGAAGGATGGAGAGAGGAAGGATGGAGATGGAAGGATGGAGAGATGGAAGGATGGAGAGATGGAAGGATGGAGAGAGGGAAGGATGGAGAGATGGAAGGATGGAGAGATGGAAGGATGGAGAGAGGGAAGGATGGAGAGAGGAAGGATGGAGGAGAGAGAGGAAGGATGGAGAGAGGGAAGGATGGGAGAAGGATGGAGAGAGGGAAGGATGGAGAGAGAGAAGGATGGAGAGAGAGAAGGATGGAGAGAGAGAGATGGATGGAGAGAGGGAAGGATGGAGAGATGGAAGGATGGAGAGAGAGAGAGAAGGATGGAGAGAGGGAAGGATGGAGAGAGGGAAGGATGGAGAGAGAGAAGGATGGAGAGAGAGAGAGAAGGATGAGAGAGGGAAGGATGGAGAGAGAGAAGGATGGAGAGAGAGAAGGATGGAGAGAGAGAGAGAAGGATGGAGAGAGGGAAGGATGGAGAGATGGAAGGATGGAGAGAGGGAAGGATGGAGAGATGGAAGGATGGAGAGAGAGAGAGAAGGATGGAGAGAGAGAAGGATGGAGAGAGGGAAGGATGGAGAGAGGGAAGGATGGAGAGAGGGAAGGATGGAGAGAGGAAGGATGGAGACATGGAGAGAAGGAAGGATGGAGAGAGAAGGATGGAGAGATGGAAGGATGGAGAGAGGGAAGGATGGAGAGATGGAAGGATGGAGAGAGAGAGGAAGGATGGAGAGATGGAAGGATGGAGAGAGAGAGAGAAGGATGGAGAGAGGGAAGGATGGAGAGAGAGAAGGATGGAGAGAGGGAAGGATGGAGAGATGGAAGGATGGAGAGAGAGAGAGAAGGATGGAGAGAGAGAGAGAAGGATGGAGAGAGAGAGAGAAGGAGAGAGAGAAGGATGGAGAGAGAGAGAAGGATGGAGAGAGGGAAGGATGGAGAGAGAGAAGGATGGAGAGAGGGAAGGATGGAGAGATGGAAGGATGGAGAGAGGGAAGGATGGAGAGATGGAGAGATGGAAGGATGGAGAGATGGAAGGATGGAGAGAGGGAACATGGAGAGATGGAAGGATGGAGAGATGGAAGGATGGAGAGAGGGAAGGATGGAGAGAGGGAACATGGAGAGATGGAAGGATGGAGAGAGGGAAGGAAGGAAGGATGGAAGGATGGAGAGATGGAAGGATGGAGAGAAGGATGGAGAGAGAGAAGGATGGAGAGAGGGAAGGATGGAGAGAGAGAAGGATGGAGAGATGGAAGGATGGAGAGATGGAAGGATGGAGAGAGGGAAGGATGGAGAGAGGGAACATGGAGAGAGGGAAGGATGGAGAGATGGAAAGAGGGAAGGATGGAGAGATGGAAGGATGGAGAGAGAGAAGGATGGAGAGATGGAAGGATGGAGAGAGGGAAGATGGAGAGATGGAAGGATGGAGAGATGGAAGGATGGAGAGAGGGAAGGATGGAAGGATGGAGAGATGGAAGGATGGAGAGAGAGAAGGATGGAGAGAGAGAAGGATGGAGAGAGGGAAGGATGGAGAGAGAGAAGGATGGAGAGATGGAAGGATGGAGAGATGGAAGGATGGAGAGAGGGAAGGATGGAGAGATGGAAAGAGGGAAGGATGGAGAGAGGGAAGGATGGAGAGAGGGAAGGATGGAGAGATGGAGAGATGGAGAGAGGGAAGGATGGAGAGATGGAGAGATGGAGAGAGGGAAGGATGGAGAGATGGAGAGATGGAGAGAGGGAAGGATGGAGAGATGGAGAGATGGAGAGAGGGAAGGATGGAGAGATGGAGAGATGGAGAGAGGGAAGGATGGAGAGATGGAGAGATGGAGAGAGGGAAGGATGGAGAGATGGAGAGATGGAGAGAGGGAAGGATGGAGAGATGGAGAGATGGAGAGAGGGAAGGATGGAGAGATGGAGAGATGGAGAGAGGGAAGGATGGAGAGATGGAAGGATGGAGAGATGGAAGGATGGAGAGAGGGAAGGATGGAGAGATGGAGAGATGGAGAGATGGAAAGAGGGAAGGATGGAGAGATGGAAGGATGGAGGGATGGAGAGATGGAAGGATGGAGAGAGGGAAGGATGGAGAGAGGGAACATGGAGAGATGGAAAGAGGGAAGGATGGAGAGATGGAGAGATGGAGGGATGGAGAGATGGAAGGATGGAGAGAGAGAGAAGGATGGAGAGAGGGAAGGATGGAGAGAGAGAGAAGGATGGAGAGAGGGAAGGATGGAGAGAGGGAAGGATGGAGAGATGGAAGGATGGAGGGATGGAAGGATGGAAAGATGGAGGGATGGAGAGAGGGAAGGATGGAGAGATGGAGAGATGGAGAGAGGGAAGGATGGAAAGATGGAGGGATGGAGAGAGGGAAGGATGGAGAGATGGAAGGATGGAGAGATGGCCTCATTCTGTCATTACATGTCTAATCAATGAACTGCTAGTCCTTCTCTCTGCTCTGATCCCCATGTCAATCACTGGTTTTAAGTCATGTATATTTCAGCAGTGCTCTTTGTGATCTCTTTTCTCTGTCAGTCACTCGTTGGAAGGACGAGGAGGGAGGCAGTGACTTCAGTATTTGCTCGTCACTCCTTCAGTCTCAAGTAATGTCTTTCCTATAACAGTGACTTCAGTATTTGCTCGTCACTCCTTCAGTCTCAAGTAATGTCTTTCCTATAACAGTGACTTCAGTATTTGCTCGTCACTCCTTCAGTCTCAAGTAATGTCTTTCCTATAATCTTCACTACAATGCAATGACACATGAAGACAAGTTTGTCTCTAGGTGCTTCTAAACTCAAGGAGCATACAGTTGTATTGAACAACTTATTATGATTCAGACGTTGTAATCAGACATTAAAATCAGATGTTGAAATCAGACGTTGAACTCAGACATTAAAATCAGACATTAAAATCAGACGTTGAAATCAGACATTAAAATCAGACGTTGAAATCAGACGTTGAAATCAGACATTAAAATCAGACGTTGAAATCAGACATTAAAATCAGACGTTGAAATCAGACATTAAAATCAGACGTTGAAATCAGACATTAAAATCAGACGTTGAAATCAGACGTTGAAATCAGACGTTGAAATCAGACATTAAAATCAGACGTTGAAATCAGACATTAAAATCAGACGTTGAAATCAGACGTTGAAATCAGACGTTGAAATCAGACATTAAAATCAGACGTTGAAATCAGACATTAAAATCAGACGTTGAAATCAGACATTAAAATCAGACGTTGAAATCAGACGTTGAAATCAGACGTTGAAATCAGACGTTGAAATCGGACGTTGAAATCGGACATTAAAATCAGACGTTGAAATCAGACATTCAAATCAGACATTCAAATCAGACGTTGAAATCGGACATTAAAATCAGACGTTGAAATCAGACGTTGAAATCAGACATTAAAATCAGACGTTGAAATCAGACATTGAAATCAGACGTTGAAATCAGACGTTGAAATCAGACATTAAAATCAGACGTTGAAATCAGACATTAAAATCAGACGTTGAAATCGGACATTAAAATCAGACGTTGAAATCAGATATTATAATCATCTTTATAAACATGTCCTCAGCAGGGATATAAAGAGACACTGAATATGCAGCCTGACCTCCTCTGGCAGACCATTCCAAAGTCTAGGGGCCCTAATTGCAAATTGTTTTCAACCTGGACTTTGGAATGGTCAACAGTGCCCTGCTAGAGGATCTCAGGCTGTGTCCTGGCTCATAGGGAGATGAATGGTCAACAGTGCCCTGCTAGAGGATCTCAGTCTGTGTCCTGGCTCATAGGGAGATGAATGGTCAACAGTGCCCTGCTAGAGGATCTCAGGCTGTGTCCTGGCTCATAGGGAGATGAATGGTCAACAGTGCCCTGCTAGAGGATCTCAGGCTGTGTCCTGGCTCATAGGGAGATGAATGGTCAACAGTGCCCTGCTAGAGGATCTCAGGCTGTGTCCTGGCTCATAGGGAGATGAATGGTCAACAGTGCCCTGCTAGAGGATCTCATGCTGTGTCCTGGCTCATAGGGAGATGAATGGTCAACAGTGCCCTGCCAAAGGATCTCAGTCTGTGTCCTGGCTCATAGGGAGATGAATGGTCAACAGTGCCCTGCTAGAGGATCTCAGGCTGTGTCCTGGCTCATAGGGAGATGAATGGTCAACAGTGCCCTGCTAGAGGATCTCAGGCTGTGTCCTGGCTCATAGGGAGATGAATGGTCAACAGTGCCCTGCTAGAGGATCTCATGCTGTGTCCTGGCTCATAGGGAGATGAATGGTCAACAGTGCCCTGCCAAAGGATCTCAGTCTGTGTCCTGGCTCATAGGGAGATGAATGGTCAACAGTGCCCTGCTAGAGGATCTCAGGCTGTGTCCTGGCTCATAGGGAGATGAATAGAGGATCTCAGGCTGTGTCCTGGCTCATAGGGAGATGAATGGTCAACAGTGCCCTGCAGGCTGTGTCCTGGCTCATAGGGAGAGAGGATCTCATGCTGTGTCCTGGCTCATAGGGAGATGAATGGTCAACAGTGCCCTGCCAAAGGATCTCAGTCTGTGTCCTGGCTCATAGGGAGATGAATGGTCAACAGTGCCCTGCTAGAGGATCTCAGGCTGTGTCCTGGCTCATAGGGAGATGAATGGTCAACAGTGCCCTGCCAAAGGATCTCAGTCTGTGTCCTGGCTCATAGGGAGATGAATGGTCAACAGTGCCCTGCTAGAGGATCTCATGCTGTGTCCTGGCTCATAGGGAGATGAATGGTCAACAGTGCCCTGCCAAAGGATCTCATGCTGTGTCCTGGCTCATAGGGAGATGAATGGTCAACAGTGCCCTGCTAGAGGATCTCAGGCTGTGTCCTGGCTTATAGAGAGATGAATGGTCAACAGTGCCCTGCTAGAGGATCTCAGGCTGTGTCCTGGCTCATAGGGAGATGAATGGTCAACAGTGCCCTGCTAGAGGATCTCAGGCTGTGTCCTGGCTCATAGGGAGATGAATGGTCAACAGTGCCCTGCTAGGGGATCTCAGGCTGTGTCCTGGCTCATAGGGAGATGAATGGTCAGAGATATAGGCTGAGGCTAAACCAAACCTAGCCTTTAAAATGTGATTAATACAAGGTTACTATCTATTCTAAAAGTGACTGGTAGCTAGTTTAGAGAAACTAGATGAGGTGTGATATGGTTCCATTTCCTGGTGCCTGTTAAAAGCCGAGCTGCAGGGGACTGGCACATGTACACATAGAGTTACAGTAATCTAGGCATGAGGCAATACAAGCATGTAGAAGTTCCTCCAAAACAGTGGCTGAGATAAAAGACTTGACATTAGCGAGCTTGGTCACTGGATAAGGGTAGCTATGCTACCTTGGTCACTGGTGAAGGGTAGCTACGCTAGCTTAGTCACTGGTGAAAGGTAGCTACACTAGCTTGGTCATTGGTGAAGGGTAGCTACGCAAGCTTAGTCACTGGTGAAAGGTAGCTAAACTAGCTTGGTCACTGGATAAGGGTAGCTACGCTAGCTTGGTCATTGGTGAAGGGTAGCTATGCTAGGTTGGTCACTGGTGAAAGGTAGCTTGCAAGCTTAGTCACTGGTGAAGGGTAGCTATGCTAGCTTGGTCAATGGTGAAGGGTAGCTATGCTAGCTTGGTCAATGGTGAAGGGTAGCTACACGAGCTTGGTCTATGGTGAAGGGTAGCTATGCTAGTTTGGTCAATGGTGAAGGGTAGCTACACGAGCTTGGTCTATGGTGAAGGGTAGCTACACGAGCTTGGTCTATGGTGAAGGGTAGCTATGCTAGTTTGGTCAATGGTGAAGGGTAGCTACACGAGCTTGGTCTATGGTGAAGGGTAGCTATGCTAGTTTGGTCACTGGGTCTGATTGGTAAATAGACCTGCGTGTTTTCCACCTACCAGAGAACCTGAATGTTAAGATTGCGGATGACGTCACCAAGGGGAAGCGTATAAAGACAAAAAGGGTTATGTGTGTCTCACCTTCTGACTCCAACGTACATCCCTGATGTAGGCCCCTGCTTCCACATGCTCATCCGTACCACTGGGCTTTCCTGTACTGCCCTGTGTACACACAACCATGCAATCAATTCAACTATAAATCAATATCTTTTTTTAACCCAATTTGTAAAATTGTATTAGATTTGCCCGAATGGGTAGCACAATGCACAACACACAACACACACGAACACGCACAGGCACGCACTACAGTACGTCTGTCCAGCAGCAAATGACTCATTCTTCAGTCATTTATACATAATTCCTAATTACACAGTCGTTAGCATGACACATGATAGGTTCTGGACTCTACAATAAGGTTAGACATCATTGGTAGACTGAGTTTGAGGATGCCGATCATTAGAGCTCCAGCTTACTTCCTGTCTAAATAACAAACAGAAACATTATTTACTGTCTAATAGTTCAAGACACGTGAAAATATGCATCTAGATGTGAGTTCCAGCGTTATTTTTGTTTCGTGTCCCCAAACGCGTGTCAAACTGTGTTAACCCACTGAGCTAAAGCCTAGGCATTATCCCAGAGAGGTAACGCAGGTCTTCAGGTCTCAGGCAAGGTGAAACATCCCAGTCCCGGGACGAGACACTCACACTTTACGGATTCTCTGCCTGTAGACGAGGAGGGAGATGACGGCGATCAACATTCCGATGAGGAACATTCCGGCGCTGATGCCCTCGATGACTCCGCTGAGGGGCTCTGGGAGAGAAAACAATAACACACAAACAACCATGAATAAAACCCCTTACTGTGACTATAGTAGTAAAACCCCTTACTGTGACTATAGTAGTAAAACCCCTTACTGTGACTATAGTAGTAAAACCCCTTACTGTGACTATAGTAGTAAAACCCCTTACTGTGACTATAGTAGTAAAACCCCTTACTGTGACTATAGTAGTAAAACCCCTTACTGTGACTATAGTAGTAAAACCCTTACTGTGACTGTGACTATAGCAGTAAAACACCTTACTGTGACTATAGTAGTAAAACCCCTTACTGTGACTACAGTAGTAAAACCCCTTACTGTGACTATAGTAGTAAAACCCCTTACTGTGACTATAGTAATAAACCCCTTACTGTGACTCTGACTATAGTAGTAAAAACCCCTTACTGTGACTATAGTAATAAAACCCCTTACTGTGACTGTGACTACAGTAGTAAAACCCATTACTGTGACTATAGCAGTAAAACCCCTTACTGTGACTATACTAGTAAAACCCCTTACTGTGACTATAGTAATAAATCCCCTTACTGTGACAGTGACTATAGTAATAAACCCCTTACTGTGACTATAGTAGTAAAACCCCTTACTGTGACTATAGTAATAAACCCCTTACTGTGACTATAGTAGTAAATCCTCTTACTGTGACTATAGTAGTAAAACCCCTTACTGTGACTATAGTAGTAAATCCTCTTACTGTGACTATAGTAGTAAATCCTCTTACTGTGACTATAGTAGTAAACCCCTTACTGTGACTATAGTAATAAAACCCCTTACTGTGACTATAGCAGTAAAACCCTTACTGTGACTATAGTAGTAAAACCCCTTACTGTGACTATAGTAATAAAACCCCTTACTGTGACTATAGCAGTAAAACCCCTTACTGTGACTATAGTAGTAAAACCCCTTACTGTGACTATAGTAATAAAACCCCTTACTGTGACTATAGTAGTAAATCAAATCAAATCAAATTTTATTTGTCACATACACATGGTTAGCAGATGTTAATGCGAGTGTAGCGAAATGCTTGTGCTTCTAGTTCCGACAATGCAGTAATAACCAACAAGTAATCTAACTAACAATTCCAAAACTACTGTCTTATACACAGTGTAAGGGGATAAGGAATATGTACATAAGGATATATGAATGAGTGATGGTACAGAGCAGCATAGGCAAGATACAGTAGAGGAGTATCGGTATTGGTATTGAGTGGTATTGAGTACAGTATATACATATGAGATGAGTATGTAAACAAAGTGGCATAGTTAAAGTGGCTAGTGATACATGTATTACATAAGGATGCAGTCGATGATATAGAGTACAGTATATACGTATGCATATGAGATTAATAATGTAGGGTAAGTAACATTATATAAGGTAGCATTGTTTAAAGTGGCTAGTGATATATTTACATCATTTCCCATCAATTCCCATTATTAAAGTGGCTGGAGTTGAGTCAGTGTCATGGCAGCAGCCACTCAATGTTAGTGGTGGCTGTTTAACAGTCTGATGGCCTTGAGATAGAAGCTGTTTTTCAGTCTCTCGGTCCCAGCTTTGATGCACCTGTAACTGACCTCGCCTTCTGGATGATAGCGGGGTGAACAGGCAGTGGCTTGGGTGGTTGATGTCCTTGATGATCTTTATGGCCTTCCTGTAACATCGGGTGGTGTAGGTGTCCTGGAGGGCAGGTAGTTTGCCCCCGGTGATGCGTTGTGCAGACCTCACCCCTCTGGAGACTTGCGGTTGAGGGCGGAGCATGCCGTACCAGGCGGTGATACAGCCCTCCAGGATGCTCTCGATTGTGCATCTGTAGAAGTTTATGAGTGCTTTTGGTGACAAGCCGTAAAAATTTCTTCAGCCTCCTGAGGTTGAAAACCCCTTCACGATGCTGTCTGTGTGAGTGGACCAATTCAGTTTGTCTCTGATGTGTGAAATGCCGAGGAACTTAAAAACCCTCTCCACTACTGTTCCATGACTATAGGGGTGTTCCCTCTGCTGTTTCCTGAAGTCCACAATCATCTCCTTAGTTTTGTGACGTTGAGTGTGAGGTTATTTTCCTGACACCACACTCCGAGGGCCCTCACCTCCTCCCTGTAGGCCGTCTCGACGTTGTTGGTAATCAAGCCTACCACTGTTGTGTCGTCCGCAAACTTGATGATTGAGTTGAGGCGTGCATGGCCACGCAGTCGTGGGTGAACAGGGAGTACAGGAGAGGGCTAAACCCCTTACTGGGACTATAGTGTTGAGGATCAGCGGGGAGGAGATGTTGTGCCTACCCTCACCACCTGGGGGCGGCCCGTCAGGAAGTCCAAAACCCAGTTGCACAGGGCGGGGTCGAGACCCAGGGTCTCGAGCTTGATGACAAGCTTGGAGGGTACTATGGTGTTGAATAAGTCGATGAACAGCATTCTCACATAGGTATTCCTCTGTGACTATAGTTAGGGCAGTGTAGTGTGGTTGAGACCCCGTACTGTGACTATAGTAGTAAAACCCCTTACTGTGACTATAGCAGTAAAACCCTTACTGTGACTATAGTAATAAACCCGTTACTGTGACTATAGTAGTAAATCCTCTTACTGTGACTATAGTAATAAAACCCCTTACTGTGACGTAATAAAACCCCTTACTGTGACCATAGCAGTAAAACTCATGACTGTGACTATAGTAATAAACCCCTTACTGTGACTACAGCAGTAAAACCCTTACTGTGACTATAGCAGTAAAACCCTTACTGTGACTATAGTAATAAACCCCTTACTGTGACTATAGTAGTAAAACCCCTTACTGTGACTATAGTAGTAAAACCCGATTCTGTGACTATAGTAGTAAAACCCCTTACTGTGACTATAGTAATAAAACCCCTTACTGTGACTATAGTAGTAAAACCTTACTGTGACTATAGTAGTAAAACCCCTTACTGTGACTATAGTAATAAAACCCCTTACTGTGACTATAGTAGTAAAACCCCTTACTGTGACTGTGACTATAGCAGTAAAACCCCTTACTGTGACTATACAGTAAAACCCCTTACTGTGACTATAGCAGTAAAACCCCTTACTGTGACTGTGACTATAGCAGTAAAACCCCTTACTGTGACTATAGCAGTAAAACCCCTTACTGTGACTATAGTAGTAAAACCCCTTACTGTGACTATAGTAGTAAAACCCCTTACTGTGACTACTAGTAGTAAAACCCTTACTGTGACTACAGCAGTAAAACCCTTACTGTGACTATAGTAGTAAAACCCCTTACTGTGACTATAGTAATAAATCCCCTTACTGTGACTATAGTAATAAACCCCTTACTGTGACTATAGTAGTAAAACCCCTTACTGTGACTATAGTAATAAACCCCTTACTGTGACTATAGTAATAAACCCCTTACTGTGACTATAGTAATAAAACCCCTTACTGTGACTATAGCAGTAAAACCCCTTACTGTGACTATAGTAATAAACCCCTTACTGTGACTATAGTAATAAAACCCCTTACTGTGACTATAGCAGTAAAACCCCTTACTGTGACTATAGTAGTAAAACCCCTTACTGTGACTATAGTAATAAACCCCTTACTGTGACTATAGTAGTAAATCAAATCAAATCAAATTTTATTTGTCACATACACATGGTTAGCAGATGTTAATGCGAGTGTAGCGAAATGCTTGTGCTTCTAGTTCCGACAATGCAGTAATAACCAACAAGTAATCTAACTAACAATTCCAAAACTACTGTCTTATACACAGTGTAAGGGGATAAGGAATATGTACATAAGGATATATGAATGAGTGATGGTACAGAGCAGCATAGGCAAGATACAGTAGAGGAGTATCGGTATTGGTATTGAGTGGTATTGAGTACAGTATATACATATGATGAGTATGTAAACAAAGTGGCATAGTTAAAGTGGCTAGTGATACATGTATTACATAAGGATGCAGTCGATGATATAGAGTACAGTATATACGTATGCATATGAGATTAATAATGTAGGGTAAGTAACATTATATAAGGTAGCATTGTTTAAAGTGGCTAGTGATATATTTACATCTTTTCCCATCAATTCCCATTATTAAAGTGGCTGGAGTTGAGTCAGTGTCAGTGTGTTGGCAGCAGCCACTCAATGTTAGTGGTGGCTGTTTAACAGTCTGATGGCCTTGAGATAGAAGCTGTTTTTCAGTCTCTCGGTCCCAGCTTTGATGCACCTGTACTGACCTCGCCTTCTGGATGATAGCGGGGTGAACAGGCAGTGGCTTGGGTGGTTGATGTCCTTGATGATCTTTATGGCCTTCCTGTAACATCGGGTGGTGTAGGTGTCCTGGAGGGCAGGTAGTTTGCCCCCGGTGATGCGTTGTGCAGACCTCACTACCCTCTGGAGAGCCTTGCGGTTGAGGGCGGAGCAGTTGCCGTACCAGGCGGTGATACAGCCCTCCAGGATGCTCTCGATTGTGCATCTGTAGAAGTTTATGAGTGCTTTTGGTGACAAGCCGAATTTCTTCAGCCTCCTGAGGTTGAAGAGGCGCTGCTGCGCCTTCTTCACGATGCTGTCTGTGTGAGTGGACCAATTCAGTTTGTCTCTGATGTGTATGCCGAGGAACTTAAAACTTGCTACCCTCTCCACTACTGTTCCATCGATGTGGATAGGGGGTGTTCCCTCTGCTGTTTCCTGAAGTCCACAATCATCTCCTTAGTTTTGTTGACGTTGAGTGTGAGGTTATTTTCCTGACACCACACTCCGAGGGCCCTCACCTCCTCCCTGTAGGCCGTCTCGTCGTTGTTGGTAATCAAGCCTACCACTGTTGTGTCGTCCGCAAACTTGATGATTGAGTTGGAGGCGTGCGTGGCCACGCAGTCGTGGGTGAACAGGGAGTACAGGAGAGGGCTCAGAACGCACCCTTGTGGGGCCCCAGTGTTGAGGATCAGCGGGAGGAGATGTTGTGCCTACCCTCACCACCTGGGGGCGGCCCGTCAGGAAGTCCAGTACCCAGTTGCACAGGGCGGGGTCGAGACCCAGGGTCTCGACTTGATGACAAGCTTGGAGGGTACTATGGTGTTGAATGCCGAGCTGTAGTCGATGAACAGCATTCTCACATAGGTATTCCTCTTGTCCAGATGGGTTAGGGCAGTGTGCAGTGTGGTTGAGATTGCATCGTCTGTGGACCTATAGTAGTAAAACCCTTACTGTGACTATAGCAGTAAAACCCCTTACTGTGACTATAGTAATAAACCCGTTACTGTGACTATAGTAGTAAATCCTCTTACTGTGACTATAGTAATAAAACCCCTTACTGTGACTTTCGTAATAAAACCCCTTACTGTGACCATAGCAGTAAAACTCATGACTGTGACTATAGTAATAAACCCCTTACTGTGACTACAGCAGTAAAACCCCTTACTGTGACTATAGCAGTAAAACCCCTTACTGTGACTATAGTAATAAACCCTTACTGTGACTACAGCAGTAAAACCCCTTACTGTGACTATAGTAGTAAAACCCGATTCTGTGACTATAGTAGTAAACCCCTTACTGTGACTATAGTAATAAAACCCCTTACTGTGACTATAGTAGTAAAACCCCTTACTGTGACTATAGTAGTAAAACCTCTTACTGTGACTATAGTAGTAAAACCTCTTACTGTGACTATAGTAGGAAAAACCTCTTACTGTGACTATAGTAGTAAAACCCCTTACTGTGGCTGTGACTATAGCAAAAAAAAAAACTTCCTGTGACTGTATCTATAGCAGTAAAACCCCTTACAGTGACTATAGCAGTAAAACCCCTTACTGTGACTGTGACTATAGCAGTAAAACCCCTTACTGTGACTATAGCAGTAAAACCCCTTACTGTGACTATAGTAATAAAACCCCTTACTGAGACCATAGCAGTAAAACTCATGACTGTGACTATAGTAATAAACCCCTTACTGTGACTATAGTAGTAAAACCCCTTACTGTGACTATAGTAGTAAAACCTCTTACTGTGACTATAGTAAAAACCTCTTACTGTGACTATAGTAGGTAAAAACCTCTTACTGTGACTATAGTAGTAAAACCCCTTACTGTGACTATAGTAGTAAAACCCTTACTGTGACTGTGACTATAGTAGGAAAAACCTCTTACTGTGACTATAGTAGGAAAACCTCTTACTGTGACTATAGTAGTAAAACCCTTACTGTGACTATAGTAGTAAAACCCCTTACTGTGACTATAGTAGTAAAACCTCTTACTGTGACTATAGTAGTAAAACCTCTTACTGTGACTATAGTAGGAAAAACCTCTTACTGTGACTATAGTAGTAAAACCCTTACTGTGACTATAGTAGTAAAACCCCTACTACTGTGACTATAGTAGTAAAACCCCTTACTGTGACTATAGTATTTACTGTGACTAAGTAATAAACCCCTTACTGTGACTATAGTAGTAAAACCCCTTACTGTACTATAGTGAAACCCCTTACTGTGACTATAGTAGTAAAACCCCTTACTGTGACTATAGTAGTAAAACCCTTACTGTGACTATAGTAGTAAAACCCCTTACTGTGACTATAGTAGTAAAACCCCTTACTGTGACTGTGACTATAGCTAGTAGTAGTAAAACCCTTACTGTGACTGTGACTATAGCAGTAAAACCCCTTACTGTGACTGTGACTATACTGTGACTATAGTAGTAAAACCCCTTACTGTGACTATAGTAGTAAAACCCTTACTGTGACTGTGACTATAGTAGTAAAACCCCTTACTGTGACTATAGTAGTAAAACCCTTACTGTGACTATAGTAGTAAAACCCCTTACTGTGACTATAGTAGTAAAACCCTTACTGTGACTATAGTAGTAAAACCCTTACTGTGACTATAGTAGTAAAACCCCTTACTGTGACTATAGTAGTAAAACCCCCTTACTGTGACTAAAGTAAAACCCCTTACTGTGACTATAGTAATAAAACCCTTACTGTGACTATAGTAGTAAAACCCTTACTGTGACTATAGCAGTAAAACCCCTTACTGTGACTGTAGTAAAAACCCTTACTGTGAAAACCCCTTACTGTGACTAAAACCCCTGTACTGTGACTATAGCAGTAAAACCCCTGTACTGTGACTATAGCAGTAAAACCCCTTGACTGTGACTATAGTAGTAAAACCCCTTACTGTGACTGACTATAGTAGCACTGTAAAAACCCCTTACTGTGACTATAGTAGTAAAACCCCTTACTGTGACTATAGTAGTAAAACCCCTTACTGTGACTATAGTAGTAAAACCCTTACTGTGACTGTGACTGTGACTATAGTAGTAAAACCCTTACTGTGACTATAGTAGTAAAACCCTTACTGTGACTGTGACTGTGACTATAGTAGTAAAACCCCTTACTGTGACTATAGTAGTAAAACCCCTTACTGTGACTATAGTAGTAAAACCCCTTACTGTGACTATAGTAGTAAAACCCCTTACTGTGACTATAGTAGTAAAACCCTTACTGTGACTATAGTAGTAAAACCCTTACTGTGACTATAGTAGTAAAACCCCTTACTGTGACTATAGTAGTAAAACCCTTACTGTGACTGTGACTATAGTAGTAAAACCCTTACTGTGACTATAGTAGTAAAACCCCTTACTGTGACTATAGTAGTAAAACCCTTACTGTGACTATAGTAATAAACCCCTGTGACTGTGACTATGTGACTTACTGTGACTATAGTAGTAAAACCCTTACTGTGACTATAGTAGTAAAACCCTTACTGTGACTATAGTAAAACCCCTTACTGTGACTATAGTAATAAAACCCCTTACTGTGACTATAGTAGTAAAACCCTTACTGTGACTATAGCAGTAAAACCCCTTACTGTGAAAGTAGTAAAACCCCTTACTGTGACTGTGACTTATAGTAGTAAAACCCCTTACTGTGACTATAGTAGTAAAACCCCTTACTGTGACTATAGTAGTAAAACCCCTTACTGTGACTATAGTAGTAAAACCCTTACTGTGACTATAGTAGTAAAACCCCTGTGACTGTGACTATAGCAGTAAAACCCCTTACTGTGACTATAGTAATAAACCCCTTACTGTGACTATAGTAGTAAAACCCCTTACTGTGACTATAGTAGTAAAACCCCTTACTGTGACTATAGTAGTAAAACCCCTTACTGTGACTATAGTAGTAAAACCCTTACTGTGACTATAGTAGTAAAACCCCTTACTGTGACTATAGTAGTAAAACCCCTTACTGTGACTATAGTAGTAAAACCCCTTACTGTGACTATAGTAGTAAAACCCCTTACTGTGACTATAGTAGTAAAACCCCTTACTGTGACTATAGTAATAAAACCCCTTACTGTGACTATAGTAGTAAAACCCCTTACTGTGACTATAGTAGTAAAACCCTTACTGTGACTATAGTAATAAACCCCTTACTGTGACTATAGTAATAAAACCCTTACTGTGACTATAGTAATAAAACCCCTTACTGTGACTGTGACTATAGTAGTAAAAACTGTGACTATAGTAGTAAAACACCTTACTGTGACTATAGTAGTAAAACCCCTTACTGTGACTGTGACTATAGTAGTAAAACCCTTACTGTGACTATAGTAGTAAAACCCCTTGACTGTGACTATAGTAGTAAAACCCCTTACTGTGACTATAGTAGTAAAACCCCTTACTGTGACTATAGTAGTAAAACCCTTACTGTGACTATAGTAGTAAAACCCCTTACTGTGACTATAGTAGTAAAACCCCTTACTGTGACTATAGTAGTAAAACCCCTTACTGTGACTATAGTAGTAAAAACTGTGACTATAGTAGTAAAACCCCTTACTGTGACTATAGTAGTAAAACCCCTTACTGTGACTATAGTAGTAAAACCCCTTACTGTGACTATAGTAATAAACCCCTTACTGTGACTATAGTAATAAACCCCTTACTGTGACTATAGTAGTAAAACCCCTTACTGTGACTATAGTAATAAAACCCTTACTGTGACTGTGACTATAGTAGTAAAACCCCTTACTGTGACTATAGTAGTAAAACCCCTTACTGTGACTATAGTAGTAAAACCCCTTACTGTGACTATAGTAGTAAAACCCCTTACTGTGACTATAGTAATAAAACCCCTGTGACTGTGACTATAGTAGTAAACCCCTTACTGTGACTATAGTAGTAAAACCCTTACTGTGACTATAGTAGTAAAACCCCTTACTGTGACTATAGTAGTAAAACCCTTACTGTGACTATAGTAGTAAAACCCTTACTGTGACTATAGTAGTAAAACCCCTTACTGTGACTATAGTAGTAAACCCCCTTACTGTGACTATAGTAGTAAAACCCCTTACTGTGACTATAGTAGTAAAACCCCCTTACTGTGACTATAGTAGTAAAACCCCTTACTGTGACTATAGTAGTAAAACCCCTTACTGTGACTATAGTAGTAAAACCCTTACTTGACTGTGACTATAGTAGTAAAACCCCTTACTGTGACTATAGTAGTAAAACCCCTTACTGTGACTATAGTAGTAAACCCCTTACTGTGACTATAGTAGTAAAACCCCTTACTGTGACTATAGTAGTAAAACCCCTTACTGTGACTATAGTAGTAAAACCCCTTACTGTGACTATAGTAGTAAAACCCCTTACTGTGACTATAGTAGTAAAACCCCTTACTGTGACTATAGTAGTAAAACCCCTTACTGTGACTATAGTAGTAAAACCCCTTACTGTGACTATAGTAGTAAAACCCCTTACTGTGACTATAGTAGTAAAACCCCTTACTGTGACTATAGTAGTAAAACCCCTTACTGTGACTATAGTAGTAAAACCCCTTACTGTGACTATAGTAGTAAAACCCCTTACTGTGACTATAGTAATAAACCCCTTACTGTGACTCTGACTATAGTAGTAAAAACCCCTTACTGTGACTATAGTAATAAAACCCCTTACTGTGACTGTGACTACAGTAGTAAAACCCATTACTGTGACTATAGCAGTAAAACCCCTTACTGTGACTATACTAGTAAAACCCCTTACTGTGACTATAGTAGTAAAACCCCTAGTAGTAAAACTGTGACTATAGTAGTAAAACCCCTTACTGTGACTATAGTAATAAACCCCTTACTGTGACTATAGTAGTAAAACCCCTTACTGTGACTATAGTAATAAACCCCTTACTGTGACTATAGTAATAAACCCCTTACTGTGACTATAGTAATAAACCCCTTACTGTGACTATAGTAGTAAAACCCTTACTGGGACAGTGACTATAGTAGTAAAACCCCTTACTGTGACTATAGTAATAAATCCCCTTACTGTGAGAGTGACTATAGTAATAAACCCCTTACTGTGACTATAGTAGTAAAACCCCTTACTGTGACTATAGTAATAAACCCCTTACTGTGACTATAGTAATAAACCCCTTACTGTGACTATAGTAATAAAACCCTTACTGTGACTATAGTAGTAAAACCCTTACTGTGACTATAGTAATAAACCCCTTACTGTGACTATAGTAATAAAACCCCTTACTGTGACTATAGTAGTAAAACCCCTTACTGTGACTATAGTAATAAAACCCTTACTGTGACTATAGTAATAAACCCCTTACTGTGACTATAGTAGTAAAACCCTTACTGTGACTATAGTAGTAAAACCCTTACTGTGACTATAGTAATAAAACCCCTTACTGTGACTATAGTAATAAACCCCTTACTGTGACTGTGACTATAGTAGTAAAACCCCTTACTGTGACTATAGTAGTAAAACCCCTTACTGTGACTATAGTAGTAAAACCCCTTACTGTGACTATAGTAATAAAACCCCTTACTGTGACTATAGTAATAAACCCCTTACTGTGACTATAGTAGTAAAACCCCTTACTGTGACTATAGTAGTAAAACCCCTTACTGTGACTATAGTAGTAAAACCCTTACTGTGACTATAGTAGTAAAACCCCTTACTGTGACTATAGTAATAAAACCCCTTACTGTGACTATAGTAGTAAAACCCCTTACTGTGACTATAGTAGTAAAACCCCTTACTGTGACTATAGTAGTAAAACCCTTACTGTGACTATAGTAATAAACCCCTTACTGTGACTATAGTAGTAAAACCCCTTACTGTGACTATAGTAGTAAAACCCCTTACTGTGACTATAGTAATAAAACCCTTACTGTGACTATAGTAGTAAAACCCCTTACTGTGACTATAGTAATAAACCCCTTACTGTGACTATAGTAGTAAAACCCCTTACTGTGACAGTGACTATAGTAATAAACCCCTTACTGTGACTGTGACTATAGTGATAAACCCCTTACTGTGACTATAGTAATAAACCCCTTACTGTGACTGTGACTATAGTAATAAACCCCTTACTGTGACTATAGTAATAAACCCCTTACTGTGACTATAGTAATAAACCCCTTACTGTGACTATAGTAATAAACCCCTTACTGTGACTATAGTAATAAACCCCTTACTGTGACAGTGACTATAGTAATAAACCCCTTACTGTGACTATAGTAATAAACCCCTTACTGTGACTACTAAATGACTTAAATGTAAATGTAATGTCTCCTCGATCAAAACTTCCCCAGTCTTGTATTTGAATCAGGGGAGCAGAGCGGGTTGTTTTAATTTCCTCCATATTACTGATACTATATTTGATGGATCAATGTTAAAGACAGAGCGGAGGTGAGTGAGAAATAGGAACCATTTGAGCAGGAGATTAAAGCACTATATTCTTAGATAGCACTGCAGGGTTTAATGTCTAAATCAATGGCCGAGAGTACTTGCACACAACACAATCTCACTGCTGCAATAGGTGTAATGTTACTGCCAGTGTACAGTGTTTTCTGAAAGGATTCAGACCCCTTGACTTTTCCCACATTTTGTTACGTTACACAGCCTTATTCTAAAATGTATAAAATATTTGTTTCCATTATCAATCTACACACAATATCCCATAATGACAAAGCGAAAACAGGTTTTTAGAAATGTTGGCAAATGAATAAAAGAACAAAAACAGAAATAGCTTACTTACATCAGTATTCAGACCTTTTGCTATTAAACTCGAAGCACCCTGTTCCCACTAATCATCCTTGAGATATATCTGCAACTTGATTGGAGTCCACCTGGTGTAAATTCAAATGATTGGACATGATTTGGAAAGGCACACATCTGTCTATATCAGGTCCCACAGTTGACAGTGCATGTCAGAGCAAAAACCAAGCCATGAGGTCAAAGGAATTGTCCGTAGAGCTTCGAGACAGGATTGTGTCGAGGCACAGCTCTGGGGAAGGGCACCAAAATATTTCTGCAGCAATGAAGGTCCCCAAGAACACAATGGCCACCATCATTCTTAAATGGAAGAAGTTTGGAATCACCAAGACTCTTCCTAGAGGTTGTCGCCTGGCCACTGAGCAATCGGGGGAAAAGGACCTTGGTCAGGGAGATGACCAAGAACCCTATGGTCACTCTGACAGAGCTCTAGAGTTCCTCTGTGGAGATGGGAGAACCTTCCAGTAAGACAACCATCTCTGCAGCACTCCACCAATCAGGCCTTTATGGTAGAGTGGCCAGACGGAAGCCACTCTTCAGTAAAAAGCACATGATAGCCTGCTTGGAGTTTTCCAAAAGGCATCTAAAGACTCTCAGACCACGAGAAACAATATTCTCTGCTGATGAAACCAAAATTGAACTATTTGGCCTGAATGCCAAGCATCACGTGTGGAGGGAACCTGGCACCATCCCTACAGTGAAGCATGGTGGTTGAAGCATGTGTGGAGATATTTTTCAGAAGTAGGAACTGGGAGACTAGTCAGGATTGAGGGAAAGATGAACGGAGGAAAGTGCAGAAAGATCTTTGATGAAAACCTGCTCCAGAGCGCTCAGGACCTCAGACTGGGGCAAAGGTTTACCTTCCAACAATGACCCTAAGCACAAAGCCAAGACAACGCAGGAATGGCTTTGGGACAAGTCTCTGAATGTCCTTGAGTGGCCCAGCCAGAGCCCAGACTTGAAAATAGATGTGCAGCGACACTCTCCATCCAACCTGACAGATCTTGAGAGGATCTACAGAGAAGAATGGGAGAAACTCCCCAAGTACAGGTGTGCCAAGCTTGTAGCATCATAACCAAGAAGACTCAAGGCTGTAATTGCTGCCAAAGGTGCTTCAACAAAGTACTGAGTAAAGGGTCTGAATACTTATGTGAATGTATATTTCTGGGAAAAAACTATTTCATCCATTTTAGAATAAGGCTGTAACGTAACAAAATGTGTAAAAGGTCAAGGGGTCTGAATACTTTATATAATAATAATATATGCCATTTAGCAGACGCTTTTATCCAAAGCGACTTACAGTCATGTGTGCATACATTCTACGTATGGGTGGTCCCGGGAATCGAACCCACTACCCTGGCGTTACAAGCGCCATGCTCTACCAACTGAGCTACAGAAGGACCACTTTGGCAGTGCATTGGCCGCATTTAATCGGTGCACCTGCATGAAAGCTTAGAACAGGTTGGAAAGGTCAGAGATTTATTTTATTATACAGGATGTCTTGTTGAGATGAATTATTTTTTTCAGAGAGAGAACAGAGAGAGTCAGAGACAAGAGACAAGAGACAAGAGGATGAGGGTCAGAGGGTATATAGTGTGGCTTGTCCTGATGGGTGGAGACAGGAAGTGTCAGAGTAATGGAGAGAGGGGGAAGAGAGGGCCAGGATCAGAGGTAAAGCTCACCTGCTTGTGTCCTGATGGGTGGAGACAGGAAGGTGTCCCTGTAGAGAGGTTGGGGGAACTCTCTGTGGTCTTCGTCAAACAGCTGAGTGAAGGCTCGGACACTGATTCTGCACAGAGAACAGCCATTGACTAACATTAGTATCAACTTACATGATTTCCCTGGTGAGCATAAATGGCTATAATATACTGCCTTCTTTTGCCCTCTTAGACAAGGTCAAGGGTTAGTATGACCTGTAAGACTTTATTAGGATGGGCGTAATTCAAACCTAGGTAAAGTGTTTGGTTTGTGTGGGGCCATATTATGGTTTACCTGTAGGCAGTCTTAGGCTTGAGAGGCCCATCACAGAAGTGGTAGAGATCACTGCTGTGATCGTTATCATCATCCTCCTCTGAATCACAAGGCCCTCCCAGGCGATCCAGCCCCGCCCCCAGGTTGACCTCAAACACATGCCCAGCTCCCATTCCCTGTTCCTGGGCACAGCCACTGGGAAAGTAGCCTGTCTGGTAGGCCCGCACGGAGCTGTTGGTTCTGTAGTCCTGGAAGGAAGGTAGAGGGTGGAGCTGCTCTGTATGCAGGACTTCATTGTCTGTGATGGGTCAAGAGTGAGTAATAAAGTTGGATGGATTCAAAAGTGTACTAAATCCCCTTCAGCTCTCCCTTAAAAAAACTCTCTTTCACTTCCTCATCAATTACATTTGGAAGTTTTTCAAATTCAAATGTATTTGATTTCATCAGCATCATTATCATACATATCCAACATTATGTTAAAGTAAGAAAGGAAATTGTGCAGAAAATATATTGAGCCGTACTGAGAAAGCTGTAAATAGAGAGGAACCTTCACCATTGGACTCAGCCACGATGACAGTGAAGAACCTGACGGCTCCGTTGACGTCGCTGAACCAGCTGCAGTTGAACTTGAACAAAATGGTGGAGGGGGTGATGCGTACCGCCCTCTCATTGACCCGTATTGTGGTAGGGGGCGGGCCTAAAGGGGTAAAAAAAAAGACAGGCGATTGGTTCAAGGGGTGTGTCTGTCAAATAATCCAGACTTTGATTGGCTGAACCAGATGTGTAAGAGTAGGGCTGGAACTAAAAGCCTGCACACCCAGTATCTCTGCAGGGGGGGTGGCCATCCTTGTTCTAGAAATATGCTGCCATGTGTCTCCTCTTGTGTCATAGATCTCGTATCACATCAAAACTGCTCAATTTCCCCTGTTATGGGACTAATAATGATTGACTTGACAATAAGCCTTTTTCACACCCAGAATCACACTCCTACTGCTTTTCCAGCATTTGTATGTATGTCACTGAATCTCTATATCAGGCCCAGCTCAGACAAGGTTATATTGTATTGTTTATTTGGTTGATTAGCAGTGAGACAGATTGTAATTGGATTGGTCCCATTTCTTCCCATCCACAACATGTGGTCTGTGGATTCTCAGGACAACCAGGTTCTCTTTAAGCCTCACCTGATTGTCTCTCTCTCTCTCTACTCTCCTCCATCTTGCTCTCTCTCTCTTGCTCTCTCTCTCTCTCTTCTCTCTCTCTCTCTCTCTCTCTCTCTCTCTCTCTCTCTCTCTCTCTCTCTCTCTCTCTCTCTCTCTGTTTGTATCTGCTCGTCTCGTTGTACAGTTAGACAGTGAAACAGCAGGGCTCTTGACAGAAGTGTGAAAGCTCATTGCCTCCTTATAAACCACGCTGTGAATGGCACTAGTAAATCTGAGAGAGAGAGAGAGAGAGAGAGAGAGAGAGAGAGAGAGAGAGAGAGAAGAGAGAGAGAGAGAGAGAGAGAGCGAGAGAGAGAGAGAGAGAGAAAGAGAGAGAGAGAGAGAGAGAGAGAGCAAGAGAGAGAGAGAGAAAGAGAGAGAGAGAGTGGAGAGAGAGAGAGAGAGAGAGAGCAAGAGAGAGAGAGAGAGAGAGAGAGAGAGAGAGAGAGAACACACATGCCTGGTCTCATCCATTGAGGCCATCTGGAGGCTGTGTTAGTTAATATGGCACCGTCTCCACTGATCTAATTATGTTCTGTTGGTTATGATGATGTCGTCCTCCCTGCCTCCCTTCTTCCCTCCCTCCGGAAAAAAGAAACACAAATCCCTGGCATTTCCATCCCCCTAGGGGAGGCAGAGGGTGAGGAGGGGAGAGGATTTGAGTTGGCCTAGCAGCCTATTTCTCTAAATCTCTCTCTCTATCTCTCTTTTCTGCTCTCATTCCTCTCATCATCCCCCTCTGTGTCATCTCCCTCATTCTCTCCCTCCCTCACCCTCTCCTCTCTCTCTCTCTCTCTTTGCTCCTCTCCCAGGTGTTCTGAGCTATTTCAGGATATCTTTATTTAAATGTGTTCCTGAGGCTGCAGCTTCCGTAGGGGGGCAGCAGAGCCACAGTTAGGCTAGTTAGCACCCGCTAACAGGGATGTCTTGCTTCCACAACGCTCCCCTATGGACTTCACCCTGCTCCTGTCCACTTTAGATGACATCAGATGTCTTCCTATCTCCTGTCTACTTCCAACTAGTGTTCTAATCTCAGGGGCTGCGTCTGGAATAGACCAGAGCCCTATTCCCTATATAGTGCACTACTTTAGACCAGAGCCCTATTCCCTATATAGTGCACTACTTTAGACCAGAGCCCTATTCCCTATATAGTGCACTACTTTAGACCAGAGCCCTATTCCCTATATAGTGCACTACTTTAGACCAGAGCCCTATTCCCTATATAGTGCACTACTTTAGACCTGAGCATATTCCCTATATAGTGACTACTTTAGACCTAAGCATATTCCCTATATAGTGCACTACTTTAGACCAGAGCCCTATTCCCTATATAGTGCACTACTTTAGACCTGAGCATATTCCCTACATAGTGCACTACTTTAGACCTGAGCCCTATTCCCTATATAGTGCACTACTTTAGACCTGAGCATATTCCCTATATAGTGCACTATTTTAGACCTGAGCCCTATTCCCTATATAGTGCACTACTTTAGACCTGAGCATATTCCCTATATAGTGCACTACTTTAGACCTGAGCCATATTCCCTATATAGTGCATTACTTTAGACCAGGGCCCTATTCCCTATATAGTACACTACTTTTGACCAGAGCCCTATTCCCTATATAGTGCATTACTTTAGACCAGAGCCCTATTCCCTATATAGTGCACTACTTTTGACCAGAGCCCTATTCCCTATATAGTGCACTACTTTAGACCAGAGCCCTATTCCCTATATAGTGCATTACTTTAGACCAGAGCCCTATTCCCTATATAGTGCATTACTTTAGACCAGAGCCCTATTCCCTATATAGTGCATTACTTTAGACCAGAGCCCTATTCCCTATATAGTGCACTACTTTTGACCAGAGCCCTATTCCCTATATAGTGCATTACTTTAGACCAGAGCCCTATTCCCTATATAGTGCACTACTTTAGACCTGAGCCCTATTCCCTATATAGTGCACTACTTTAGACCTGAGCCCTATTCCCTATATAGTGCACTACTTTAGACCAGAGCCCTATTCCCTATATAGTGCATTACTTTAGACCAGGGCCCTATTCCCTATATAGTACACTACTTTTGACCAGAGCCCTATTCCCTATATAGTGCATTCCTTTAGACCAGAGCCCTATTCCCTATATAGTGCACTACTTTTGACCAGAGCCCTATTCCCTATATAGTGCATTACTTTAGACCAGAGCCCTATTCCCTATATAGTGCATTACTTTAGACCAGAGCCCTATTCCCTATATAGTGCATTACTTTAGACCAGAGCCCTATTCCCTATATAGTGTACTACTTTAGACCAGAGCCCTATTCCCTATATAGTGCATTACTTTAGACCAGAGCCCTATTCCCTATATAGTGCATTACTTTAGACCAGAGCCCTATTCCCTAAATAGTGCACTACTTTTGACCAGAGCCCTATTCCCTATATAGTGCATTACTTTAGACCAGAGCCCTATTCCCTATATAGTGCACTACTTTAGACCTGAGCCCTATTCCCTATATAGTGCACTACTTTAGACCTGAGCCCTATTCCCTATATAGTGCACTACTTTAGACCAGAGCCCTATTCCCTATATAGTGCATTACTTTAGACCAGGGCCCTATTCCCTATATAGTACACTACTTTTGACCAGAGCCCTATTCCCTATATAGTGCATTACTTTAGACCAGAGCCCTATTCCCTATATAGTGCACTACTTTAGACCAGAGCCCTATTCCCTATATAGTGCATTACTTTAGACCAGAGCCCTATTCCCTATATAGTGCATTACTTTAGACCAGAGCCCTATTCCCTATATAGTGCATTACTTTAGACCAGAGCCCTATTCCCTATATAGTGCATTACTTTAGACCAGAGCCCTATTCCCTATATAGTGCATTACTTTAGACCAGAGCCCTATTCCCTATATAGTGCATTACTTTAGACCAGGGCCCTATTCCCTATATAGTGCATTACTTTAGACCAGGGCCCTATTCCCTATATAGTGCATTCCTTTAGACCAGAGCCCTATTAGTGAATAGTGGGGCCTTTCGGGATTCACACAGTCTTCTAGAGGGGCCTTTGGTGCAATTGTACGAGCAATGACATACCACAGGAAGTTTTCTAGCTACTATAGCCTTCCTCTCTCATCTGATAATGGTATTGTCACTTTGGCAGCGGCAGGGTAGCCTAGTGGTTAGAGCGTTGGACTAGTAACCGAAAGGTTGCAAGTTCGAATCACCGAGCTGACAAGGTACAAATCTGTTATTCTGCCCCTGAACAGGCAGTGTTCACACTGTGCCTAGGCCGTCATTGAAAATAAGAATGTGTTCTTAACTAGTTAAATAAATAAAAATATTGACCATTTGGTAGCTTGCACTTAGCCACTCCAGAGGGCATATCTTTGGCATTATTGATTATTGGGGAAACATATGTCAACATTGCCAAAGCAAGTGAGGTAGATAATAAACAGACGTTTCAAAAGAATAAAGACGTTACAAATGTCATATTATTTGTACAAATGGTTCAAGTACAAAAGGGAAAATAAATAATAAATAAATAATCTCTCTCACTCCTACTCTCTCTGGCTCCTTCTTCTCTCTCTCTCTCACTCCTACTCTCTCTCTCTCTCTGGCTCCTCTCTCTGTCTCCCCTCCCTCTCTCTCTATCTCTCTCTCTCTGTCTCCTCTCTCTCTCTGGCTCCTCTCTCTCTCTCTGGCTCCTCTCTTTCTCTCTCTCTGGCTCCCTGTCTCTCTCTCTCCTTCTTATCTCTCACTCTCTCTCTCTCTGGCTCCTCTCACTCTCTCTGGCTCCTCTCTCTGTCTCCTCTCTCTTTCTCTCTCTCTCGCTGTCTCTCTCTCTCTCTCGCTGTCTCTCTCTCTCTCTCGCTGTCTTTCTCTCTCTCTCGCTGTCTTTCTCTCTCTCTCGCTGTCTTTCTCTTTCTCGCTCTCTTCTGTCATCTCTCTCTCTCTCTCTCTCTCTCTCTCTCTCTCTCTCTCTCTCTCTCTCTCTCTCTCTCTCTCTCTCTCTCTCTCTCTCTCTCTCTCTCTCTCTCTCTCTCTCTCTCTCTCTCTTCTCTCTCTCTCTCTCTCTCTCTCTCTCTGGCTCTCTCTCTCTCTCTCTCTCTCTCTCTGGCTCCCTCTCTCTCTCTCTCTCTCTCTCTCTCTCTCTCTCTCTCTCTCTCTGGCTTCTCTCTCTCTCTCTCTCTCTCTCTCTCTCTCTCTCTCTCTCTCTCTCTCTCTCTCTCTCTCTCTCTCTCTCTCTCTCTGCCTCCTTCTTCTCTCTCTGCCTCCTTCTTCTCTGTCTCCTTCTTCTCTGTCTCCTTCTTCTCTGTCTCTATCTCCTTCTTCTCTGTCTTTGTCTCCTTCTGTTCTGTCTTTGTCTCCTTCCTCTCTCTCCCTGGCTCCTCTCTCGCTCTCTCTGGCTCCTCTCTCTCTCTCTTTCTCCCTCTCTCTTTCTCTCTAGCCCTATCTTTTTCAATAAATCATTTTGACAGAACTGGAATACAAAGCTAAAAGTGAGTACTGTGTAGTAGCTAGTCACCCTATTTGAAGTAGTTACAACTTATAAGTTAGAGACTTCTGTGGAGTCTAAATTCATTAAAGTTGAATTTAACAAGAGCAAACGCTCACTAACCTTTACTCAAAACTATACTGAGACAAATGCCAAATGTTTAACCAAAGGCAGAGGCATCACATTACTCAGAGCAGGTTGAGAATCTATTTATCTGGGTCCTGGAGTAGTGAACATAATGAAGGATGTGTTCCAAAGAACGTCTGACTATTAACACATCTAGGATATCAGTCTGTGTGTGTGTGTGTGTGTGTGTGTGTGTGTGTGTGTGTGTGTGTGTGTGTGTGTGTGTGTGTGTGTGTGTGTGTGTGTGTGTGTGTGTGTGTGTGTGTGTGTGTGTGTGTGTGTGTGTGTGTGTGTGTGTGTGTGTGACTCAGCATCCTGCTAAGAGGGGACCAATGCCACGGCAAAGCAGTGCAAATTGAGAGACTTGTCAGGTAGAGAGAGTCGGATATGGAATGGAAGGGACCTCCACGGAGGTAGAAACACTACTACCGTTAGAAACACTACTACTGTTAGAAACACTACTACTGTTAGAAACACTACTACACTACTACTGTTAGAAACACTACTACTGTTAGAAACACTACTACTGTTAGAAACACTACTACACTACTACTGTTAGAAGCACTACTACTGTTAGAAACACTACTACTGTTAGAAACACTACTACTGTTAGAAACACTACTACTGGTAGAAACACTACTACTGTTAGAATCACTACTACTGATAGAAACACTACTACTGTTAGAAACACTACTACTGTTAGAAACACTACTACTGGTAGAAACACTAGTACTGGTAGAAACACTACTACTGATAGAAACACTACTACTGGTAGAAACACTACTACGGTTAGAAACACTACTACTGGTAGAAACACTACTACTGGTAGAAACACTACTACTGGTAGAAACACTACTACTGGTAGAAACATTACTACTGGTAGAAACACTACTACCGGTAGAAACACTACTACCGTTAGAAACACTACTACTGGTAGAAACACTACTACCGGTAGAAACACTACTACCGGTAGAAACACTACTACTGGTAGAAACACTACTACTGGTAGAAACACTACTACTGGTAGAAACACTACTACTGTTAGAAACACTACTACTGATAGAAACACTACTACTGGTAGAAACACTACTACTGTTAGAAACACTACTACTGGTAGAAACATTACTACTGTTAGAAACATTACTATTGGTAGAAACACTACTACTGGTAGAAACACTACTACTGTTAGAAACACTACTACTGAAAAACAGCCCCAGACCATTATTCCTCCCCCACCAAACTTTACAGTTGGCACTATGCATTGGGGCAGGTAGCGTTCTCCTGGCATCTGCCAAACCCAGATTTGTCTGTCGGACTGCCAGATGGTGAACCGTGATTCATCCCTCCAGAGAAGGGGTCATTTAGCAGGTCATTTAGCAGGTCATTTAGCAGGTCATTTAGCAGGTCATTTAACAGGTCATTTAGCAGGTCATTTAGCAGGTCATTTAGCAGGTCATTTAGCAGGTCATTTAATGGGTCATTTAGCAGGTCATTTAACAGGTCATTTAGCAGGTCATTTAGCAGGTCATTTAGCAGGTCATTTAATGGGTCATTTAGCAGGTCATTTAACAGGTCATTTAGCAGGTCATTTAACAGGTCATTTAGCAGGTCATTTAACAGGTCATTTAGCAGGTCATTTAATGGGTCATTTAGCAGGTCATTTAGCAGGTCATTTAATGGGTCATTTAGCAGGTCATTTAGCAGGTCATTTAGTGGGTCATTTAACAGGTCATTTAACAGGTCATTTAGCAGGTCATTTAGCAGGTCATTTAATGGGTTATTTAGCAGGTCATTTAATGGGTCATTTAGCAGGTCATTTAACAGGTCATTTAGCAGGTCATTTAACAGGTCATTTAGCAGGTCATTTAACAGGTCATTTAACAGGTCATTTAGCAGGTCATTTAATGGGTCATTTAGCAGGTCATTTAGCAGGTCATTTAACAGGTCATTTAATGGGTCATTTAGCAGGTCATTTAGCAGGTCATTTAGCAGGTCATTTAACAGGTCATTTAACAGGTCATTTAGCAGGTCATTTAGCAGGTCATTTAACAGGTCATTTAGCAGGTCATTTAGCAGGTCATTTAGCAGGTCATTTAGCAGGTCATTTAACAGGTAATTTAACAGGTCATTTAACAGGTCATTTAACAGGTCATTTAGCAGGTCATTTAATGGGTCATTTAGCAGGTCATTTAGCAGGTCATTTAGCAGGTCATTTAGCAGGTCATTTAGCAGGTCATTTAATAGGTCATTTAATGGGTCATTTAACAGGTCATTTAACAGGTCATTTAGCAGGTCATTTAGCAGGTCATTTAACAGGTCATTTAGCAGGTCATTTAATGGGTCATTTAGCAGGTCATTTAGCAGGTCATTTAGCAGGTCATTTAACAGGTCATTTAACAGGTCATTTAGCAGGTCATTTAACAGGTCATTTAACAGGTCATTTAGCAGGTCATTTAGCAGGTCATTTAACAGGTCATTTAGCAGGTCATTTAGCAGGTCATCTAGCAGGTCATTTAACAGGTCATTTAATGAGTCATTTAACAGGTCATTTAATGGGTCATTTAACAGGTCATTTAATGGGTCATTTAACAGGTCATTTAATGGGTCATTTAGCAGGTCATTTAACAGGTCATTTAGCAGGTCATTTAACAGGTCATTTAGCAGGTCATTTAGCAGGTCATTTAGCAGGTCATTTAACAGGTCATTTAACAGGTCATTTAGCAGGTCATTTAGCAGGTCATTTAATGGGTCATTTAGCAGGTCATTTAACAGGTCATTTAGCAGGTCATTTAGCAGGTCATTTAATGGGTCATTTAGCAGGTCATTTAACAGGTCATTTAGCAGGTCATTTAGCAGGTCATTTAACAGGTCATTTAACAGGTCACATATCAGCATGTTGGGACAGCTAAATCCCACCAACCATTGTGTCACTCGGATGTTGTTTGGCGTCATCTGGTGTGGTGGTTCTGTGTGGTGACCTGGTTTATTGTCATGGTGATTGTGGGTCTGGATCTTACAGCAGATAAACTCTACTCTTGGATGGGGTCTAAGATACAACTCCGGTTGTCAGCCGGTATAGGTAGTTACTCACGGTCGATCATGGTGACCACGTTCTCCTCCACGGCGGGGCTGCTGAGTCCAGCTGAGGCCACTCTGACAGCCACGTTGTATCTCCTGTAAGGCTGTAGGTTCTCCAGGCTGAGTAAGGTACTATCCTGGGCCAGACGCAGGGCGTACACCAGCTCCCAGCTGTCCTGCTGACGCACCTGGGGGGTAGTGGACATTACTGTAGTCCACTCCTTGTTTTCAACATACTGACAACTTTAATAGTCCACTCCTTGTTTTCAACATACTGACAACTTTAATAGTCCACTCCATGTTTTCCTTCTTAGTGGTCCTTCTGTAGCTCAGTTGGTAGAGCATGGCGCTTGTAACGCCAGGGTAGTGGGGTCGATCCCCGGGACCACCCATACATAGAATGTATGCACACATGACTGTAAGTCGCTTTGGATAAAAGCGTCTGCTAAATGGCATATATTATTATTATTATTATTATTATTTTCAACATACTGACAACTGATTAGTCCACTCCATGTTTTCAACATAATGACAACTGATTACTGAAGTCTACTCCATGTTTTCAACATGCTGACAACTGATTAGTCCACTCCATGTTTTCAACATGCTGACAACTGATTAGTCCACTCCATGTTTTCAACATACTGATTAGTCCACTCCATGACAACTGATTACTGATTAGTCCACTCCATGTTTTCATGCTGACAACTGATTATCCATGTTTTCAACATAATGACAACTGATTACTGAAGTCTACTCCATGTTTTCAACATGCTGACAACTGATTAGTCCACTCCATGTTTTCAACATAATGACAACTGATTACTGAAGTCCACTCCATGTTTTCAACATACTGACAACTGATTAGTCCACTCCATGTTTTCATAATGACAACTGATTACTGAACAACTGTTTTCAACATGCTTAGTCCACTCCATGTTTTCAACATAATGACAACTGATTACTGAAGTCCATTCCATGTTTTACTTCAGCACTAGCTGAGTAATGTAACTGAATAAGGAGTTGGTCCCACTTTGCCGCTATAACAGCCTCCACTCTTCTGGGAAGGCTTTCCACTAGATGTTGGAACATTGCTGCTATAACAGCCTCCACTCTTCTGGGAAGGCTTTCCACTAGATGTTGGAACATTGCTGCTATAACAGCCTCCACTCTTCTGGGAAGGCTTTCCACTAGTTGTTGGAACACTATAACAGTCTCTACTCTTCTGGGAAGGTAGATGTTGGAACATTGCTGAATAACAGCCTCCACTCTTCTGGGAAGGCTTTCCACTAGTTGTTGGAACATTTCTGCTATAACAGCCTCCACTCTTCTGGGAAGGCTTTCCACTAGATGTTGGAACATTGCTGCTATAACAGCCTCCACTCTTCTGGGAAGGCTTTCCACTAGACGTTGGAACATTGCTGCTATAACAGCCTCCACTCTTCTGGGAAGGCTTTCCACTAGATGTTGGAACATTGCTGCTATAACAGCCTCCACTCTTCTGGGAAGGCTTTCCACTAGATGTTGGAACATTGCTGCTATAACAGCCTCCACTCTTCTGAGAAGGCTTTCCACTAGATGTTGGAACATTGCTGCTATAACAGCCTCCACTCTTCTGGGAAGGCTTTCCACTAGATGTTGGAACATTGCTGCTATAACAGCCTCCACTCTTCTGGGAAGGCTTTCCACTAGATGTTGGAACATTGCTGCGGGGACTTGCTTCCATTCAGCCACAAGAGCATTTGTGGGTGCTGATGTTGGGCGATTAGGCCTGACTCGCAGTCAGCGTTCCAATTCATCCTAAAGGTGTTCGATGGGGTTGAGGTCACGGCTTTGTGCAGGCAAGTTAAGTTCTTCCACGATCTCGACAAAGCATTTCTGTATGATGGACCTCGCTTTGTGCACGGGGCCATTATGCTGAAACAGGACAGTTGTTGCCACAAAGTCAAACTGTTGCCACAAAGTCAAACTGTTGCCGCAAAGTCAAACTGTTGCCACAAAGTTGGAAGCACAGAATCGTCTAGAATGTCATTGTATGCTGCAGTGTTAAGATTTCCCTTCACTGGAACTAATGGGTCAGGCCCGAAACATGAAAAACAGCCCCAGAGCATTATTCCTCCCCCAACAAACTTTACAGTTGGCACTATGCATTGGGGCAGGTAGCGTTCTCCTGGCATCCACCAAAACCAGATTTGCCTGTTGGCCTGCCAGATGGTGAACCATGATTCATCCCTCCAGGGAACACGTTTCCACTGCTCAAGAGTCCAATGGTGGTGAGCTTTACACCCTTCTAGACGACGCTTGACAATGCGCATGGTGATCTTAGGCTTGTGTCCGGCTGCTCGGCCATGGAAACCCATTTTATGAAGCTCCCAATGAACAGCTGACGTTGCTTCCAGAGGCAGTTTGGAACTCGGTCGTGAGTGTTGCCAACGACGACAGATGATGTTGATGCGCTACGTACTGCTTCACTCAATGGTCCCGTTCTGTGAGCTTGTGTGGCCTACCACTTCACAGCTGAGCCGTTGTTGCTCCTAGACACTACCACTTCACAGCTGAGCTGAGCTGTTGTTGCTCCTAGACACTACCACTTCACAGCTGAGCTGTTGTTGCTCCTAGACACTACCACTTCACAGCTGAGCTGAGCTGTTGTTGCTCCTAGACACTACCACTTCACAGCTGAGCTGTTGTTGCTCCTAGACACTACCACTTCACAGCTGAGCTGTTGTTGCTCCTAGACACTACCACTTCACAGCTGAGCTGTTGTTGCTCCTAGACACTACCACTTCACAGCTGAGCTGTTGTTGCTCCTAGACACTACCACTTCACAGCTGTTGCTCCTAGCTAGACACTACCACTTCACAGCTTGTTGCTCCTAGACACTACCACTTCACAGCTGAGCTGTTGTTGCCCCTAGACACTACCACTTCACAGCTGAGCTGTTGTTGCTCCTAGACACTACCACTTCACAGCTGAGCTGTTGTTGCCCCTAGACACTACCACTTCACAGCTGAGCTGTTGTTGCTCCTAGACACTACCACTTCACAGCTGAGCTGTTGTTGCTCCTAGACACTACCACTTCACAGCTGAGCTGTTGTTGCTCCTAGACACTACCACTTCACAGCTGAGCTGTTGTTGCTCCTAGACACTACCACTTCACAGCTGAGCCGTTGTTGCTCCTAGACACTACCACTTCACAGCTGAGCTGTTGTTGCTCCTAGACACTACCACTTCACAGCTGAGCTGTTGTTGCTCCTAGACACTACCACTTCACAGCTGAGCTGTTGTTGCTCCTAGACACTACCACTTCACAGCTGAGCTGTTGTTGCCCTAGACACTACCACTTCACAGCTGAGCTGTTGTTGCTCCTAGACACTACCACTTAGACACTACCACTTGACAGCTGAGCTGTTGTTGCTCCTAGACACTACCACTTCACAGCTGAGCTGTTGTTGCTCCTAGACACTACCACTTCACAGCTGAGCTGTTGTTGTTGCACTAGACACACCACTTCACAGCTGAGCTGTTGTTGCTACCCTAGACACTACCACCACTTCACAGCTGAGCTGTTGTTGCTCCTAGACACTACCACTTCACAGCTGAGCCGTTGTTGCTCCTAGACACTACCACTTCACAGCTGAGCTGTTGTTGCTCCTAGACACTACCACTTCACAGCTGAGCTGTTGTTGCTCCTAGACACTACCACTTCACAGCTGAGCTGTTGTTGCTCCTAGACACTACCACTTCACAGCTGAGCCGTTGTTGTCCTAGACACTACCACTTCACAGCTGCTCCTAGACACTACCACTTCACAGCTGAGCTGTTGTTGCTCCTAGACACTACCACTTCACAGCTGAGCTGTTGTTGCTCCTAGACACTACCACTTCACAGCTGAGCTGTTGTTGCTCCTAGACACTACCACTTCACAGCTGAGCTGTAGACACTACCACTTCACAGCTGCTGCCCTAGACACTACCACTTCACAGCTGAGCTGTTGTTGCTCCTAGACACTACCACTTCACAGCTGAGCTGTTGTTGCTTAGACACTACCACTTTCTGTTGTTGCTCCTAGCTGAGCTGTTGTTGCTCCTAGACACTACCACTTCACAGCTGAGCTGTTGTTGCTCCTAGACACTACCACTTCACAGCTGAGCTGTTGTTGCCCCTAGACACTACCACTTCACAGCTGAGCTGTTGTTGCTCCTAGACACTACCACTTCACAGCTGAGCTGTTGTTGCTCTAGACACTACCACTTCACAGCTGAGCTGTTGTTGCCCCTAGACACTACCACTTCACAGCTGAGCTGTTGTTGCCCCTAGACACTACCACTTCACAGCTGAGCTGTTGTTGCTCCTAGACACTACCACTTCACAGCTGAGCTGGTTGCTCCTAGACACTACCACTTCACAGCTGAGCTGTTGTTGCCCTAGACACTACCACTTCACAGCTGAGCTGTTGTTGCTCCTAGACACTACCACTTCACAGCTGGGCTGTTGTTGCTCCTAGACACTACCACTTCACAGCTGAGCTGTTGTTGCTCCTAGACACTACCACTTCACAGCTGAGCTGTTGTTGCCCCTAGACACTACCACTTCACAGCTGAGCTGTTGTTGCTCCTAGACACTACCACTTCACAGCTGAGCTGTTGTTGCTCCTAGACACTACCATTCAGCTGGGCTACTGGTTGCTCCTAGACACTACCACTTCACAGCTACTGGGCTATTCTACTGGCCCCTAGACACTATTCTAGCTGTTCCCTAGACACTACCACTTCACAGCTGAGCTGGTTGCTCCTAGACACTACCACTTCACAGCTGAGCTGTTGCTACTACCACTTTGTTACTGACACTACCACTTCACAGCTGGGCTGTTCTACTGACACTACCACTTCACAGCTGAGCTGTTGTTGCCCCTAGACACTACCACTTCACAGCTGAGCTGTTGTTGCTCCTAGACACTGGGCTTCACAGCTAGCTGGGCACTTCACAGCTGAGCTGTTGTTGCTCCTATTACCACTTCACAGCTGGCTGTTTCTAGACACTGGGCCACTTCACAGCTGAGCTGTTGTTATTCTAGACACTACCACTTCACAGCTGAGCTGTTGTTGCTCCTAGACACTACCACTTCAGCTGAGCTGTTGTTGCTCCTCTAGCTGTTGGGCATTCACAGCTGACTGGCTCCTAGACACTACCACTTCACAGCTGAGCTATTCTACTGACACTACCATTCTACTGGGCTATTCTACTAGACACTACCACTTCACAGCTAGCTGTTGTTGGCTATTCTACCACTGGGCTATTCTACTACCACTTCTAGCTGGCTGATTCTACTACCACTTCACAGCTGAGCTATTCTACTGGGCTACTTCACAGCTGGGCTGTTGCTCCTAGACACTACCACTTCACTGGGCTATTCTACTGACACTACCACTTCACAGCTGAGCTGTTGTTGCTCCTAGACACTACCATTCTAGCTGGGCTACACTACTGGGCTATTCTACTGGGCTATTCTAGCTGGGTTGTTGCTCCTAGACACTATTCTAGCTGGGCTAGACATTCTACTGGAGCTATTCTACTGGGCCATTCACAGCTGAGCTGGGCTATTCCTAGACATTCTACTGGGCTACCATTCACAGCTGGTTGCTATTCTACCACTGGGCTATTCTACTGGGCTATTCACAGCTGGGCTACCATTCTACTGGGCTATTCTACTGGGCTATTCTACTGCTCCTAGACACTATTCTACTGGGCTACCATTCTACTGGTTGTTATCCCTAGACACTACCACTTCACAGCTGGGCTGTTACTGCTCCTAGACACTATTCTGTCTGGACACTCTTTTCACAGCTGGGCTATTCTACTCTGGGCTATTCTACTGGGCTATTCTACTGGACACTACCATTCTACTGGGCTATTTGCTGGACACTATTCTACTGGGCTATTCTCACACTGGGCTATCACAGCTGGAGCTACTGGGCCATTCACAGCTGGTTCTACTGGGCTATACCACTTACTGGTTGCTAGACACTACCATTCTACTGGCTATTCTACTGGACACTATTCTACTGGGCTATTCTACTGGCCATTCTACTGGGCTATTCTACTGGGCTATTCTACTGGGCTATTCTACTGGGCTATTCTACTGGGCTATTCTACTGGGCTACTGGGCTATTCTACTGGGCTATTCTACTGGGCTATTCTACTGGGCTATTCTACTGGGCTATTCTACTGGGCTATTCTACTGGGCTATTCTACTGGACTATTCTACTGGGCTATTCTACTGGGCTATTCTACTGGGCTATTCTACTGGGCTATTCTACTGGGCTATTCTACTGGGCTACTGGGCTATTCTACTGGGCTATTCTACTGGGCTATTCTACTGCCAGTGTTTGTCTATTTTACCAGGCTCAGTTAAAATAACTGGCTTATTTTCAATAACGGCCCAGTGGGTCAACTGGGCTTTCTACTGGGCTCTAACCACTGGGCTATTCAGCTATTTGCTCTATTCACCACTATTCTACCTGGCTCTAACCACTAGGCTACCTGCCTCTAACTACTAGGCTATTCCTGCCTCTAACCACTAGGCTACCTGCCTCTGGGCTATTCTACTGGGCTATTCATTCTACTAGGCTACCTTCTCTAACCACTAGGCTACCTGCCTCTAACCACTAGGCTATTCTGCCTCTAACCACTAGGCTATTCTACTGGACTATTCTACTGGGCTATTCCTCTAACCACTAGGCTACCTATTCTCTAACCACTAGGCTACCTGGCTCTAACCACTAGGCTACCTACTGGGCTAACCACTAGGCTATTCCTGGCTCTAACCACTATTCTACCTGGCTCTAACCACTAGGCTACCTGGGCTGCTATTCCTCTAACCACTGGGCTACCTGCCTCTAAACACTGGGCTACCTGCCTCTAACCACTACTGGGCTACCTGCCTCTAACCACTGGGCTACCTGCCTCTAACCACTAGGCTACCTGCTATTCTACTCTATTCTACTGGGCTAGGCTACCAGGCTAACCACTATTCTACCTGGACTATTCTAACCACTAGGCTACCTGGCTATTCACTGGGCTCTAACCACTAGGCTACCTAACCACTAGGCTACCTGCCTCTAACCACTAGGCCACCTGGCTAGGCTGCCTCTAACCACTAGGCTTCCTGGCTCTAACCACTAGGCTACCTGGCTCTAACCACTAGGCTACCTGCCTCTAACCACTAGGCTACCTGCCTCTAACCACTAGGCTACCTGCTCTAACCACTAGGCTACCTGCCTCTAACCACTAGGCTACCTGCCTCTAACCACTAGGCTACCTGGCTCTAACCACTAGGCTACCTGGCTCTAACCACTAGGCTACCTGGCTCTAACCACTAGGCTACCTGCCTCTAACCACTAGGCTACCTGGCTCTAACCACTAGGCTACCTGGCTCTAACCACTAGGCTACCTGGCCTCTAACCACTAGGCTACCTGGCTCTAACCACTAGGCTACCTGCCTCTAACCACTAGGCTACCTGGCTCTAACCACTAGGCTACCTGCCTCTAACCACTAGGCTACCTGCCTCTAACCACTAGGCTACCTGCCTCTAACCACTAGGCTACCTGCCTCTAACCACTAGGCTACCTGGCTCTAACCACTAGGCTACCTGCCTCTAACCACTAGGCTACCTGCCTCTAACCACTAGGCTACCTGCCTCTAACCCTGCCTCTAACCACTAGGCTACCTGCCTCTAACCACTAGGCTACCTGCCTCTAACCACTAGGCTACCTGCCTCTAACCATTAGGCTACCTGCCTCTAACCATTAGGCTACCTGCCTCTAACCACTAGGCTACCTGCCTCTAACCACTAGGCTACCTGCCTCTAACCACTAGGCTACCTGCCTCTAACCACTAGGCTACCTGCCTCTAACCACTAGGCTACCTGCCTCTAACCACTAGGCTACCTGCCTCTAACCACTAGGCTACCTGCCTCTAACCACTAGGCTACCTGCCTCTAACCACTAGGCTACCTGCCTCTAACCACTAGGCTACCCTGCCTCTAACCACTAGGCTACCTGCCTCTAACCACTAGGCTACCCCTCTAACCACTAGGCTACCTGCCTCTAACCACTAGGCTACCTGCCTCAAACCACTAGGCTACCTGCCTCTAACCACTAGGCTACCTGCCTCTAACCACTAGGCTACCTGCCTCTAACCACTAGGCTACCTGCCTCTAACCACTAGGCTACCTGCCTCTAACCACTAGGCTACCTGCCTCTAACCACTAGGCTACCTGCCTCTAACCACTAGGCTACCTGCCTCTAACCACTAGGCTACCTGCCTCTAACCATTAGGCTACCCTGCCTCTAACCACTAGGCTACCTGCCTCTAACCACTAGGCTACCTGCCTCTAACCACTAGGCTACCTGCCTCAAACCAGTAGGCTACCTGCCTCTAACCACTAGGCTACCTGCCTCTAACCACTAGGCTACCTGCCTCTAACCACTAGGCTACCTGCCTCAAACCACTAGGCTACCTGCCTCTAACCACTAGGCTACCTGCCTCTAACCACTAGGCTACCTGCCTCTAACCACTAGGCTACCTGCCTCAAACCAGTAAGCTACCTGCCATCTATGGAGATTGCATGGCTGTGTGGGTGATTTTATACACCTGTCAGCAACGGGTGTCGCTGAAATAGCCCGAATCCACCAATTTACAGGGGTGTCCACATAGTGTATGTATGGGTTAACCGAAAGGTTGCTGGATCGAATCCCTGACCTGACAAGGAAAACAATCTGTCGTTCTGCCCTAAACAAGGCAGTTAACCCATTGTTCCCTGGGTGTGGATGTTAATTAAGGCAGTCCCCCGCACCTTTCTGATTTAGAGGGGTTGGCTTAAATGAGGAAGGCACATTTCAGTTGAATGCATTCAGTTGTACAACTGACACGGTATCCTACATCCCTGCAAAGCCTTCAGTAAAGTGGGAGAAATGGTATCAGACACCCTGACCTCAACTTGTATAAAAATAAGACAAGACATAAAGAGGGTGTGTGTTTGTGAGAGATGTTCCATTACCTCCACGGTATAGGAGTCCCAGTGGGAGTCAGGGAAGGTCCAGGAACAGGAGATGGATGAGGAACTCTGGGGGAAACAATGCATGTTCCGCAGTCTGGATGGGTCTGGGAGGAAGAGAGGGAACATTTAGGATTGATTCTTTGATTGATCGATCGATTGATTTGTTGATTGATTAATATTTAATAAACCTTTATTTATTCAGGTAAATTTGACTGTGATTGCATCAAGTCCCTGGTCCAAGAAAGCATGGCATGATGTTTTAGTGCAGGGAGTTTTAGAACCATTGAGCTCAGGGTCTCATAGCTCTGAGACGAGAACAATACCTTCTGGAGTTTTAGTTAGGAGCACTGTGACAACCAACCTCTGTCTCCTCTACCTTCCTACCACCTGTCTCCTCTACCTTCCTGACCCCTGTCTCCTCTACCTTCCTGTCCCCTGTCTCCTCTACCTTCCTGTCCCCTGTCTCCTCTACCTTCCTGCCCCCTGTCTCCTCTACCTTCCTGCCCCCTGTCTCCTCTACCTTCCTGCCCCTGTCTCCTCTACCTTCCTACCACCTGTCTCCTCTACCTTCCTGCCCCCTGTCTCCTCTACCTTCCTGACCCCTGTCTCCTCTACCTTCCTGACCCCTGTCTCCTCTACCTACCTGTCCCCTGTCTCCTCTACCTACCTATCTTCTGTCTCCTCTACCTTCCTGTCCCCTGTCTCCTCTACCTTCCTGTCCCCTGTCTCCTCTACCTTCCTGCCCCTGTCTCCTCTACCTTCCTGTCCCCTGTCTCCTCTACCTTCCTGTCCCCTGTCTCCTCTACCTACCTATCTTCTGTCTCCTCTACCTTCCTGTCCCCTGTCTCCTCTACCTTCCTGTCCCCTGTCTCCTCTACCTTCCTGCCCCTGTCTCCTCTACCTTCCTGTCCCCTGTCTCCTCTACCTTCCTGTCCCCTGTCTCCTCTACCTTCCTGTCCCCTGTCTCCTCTACCTTCCTGTCCCCTGTCTCCTCTACCTTCCTGTCCCCTGTCTCCTCTACCTTCCTGTCCCCTGTCTCCTCTACCTTCCTATCTCCTGTCTCCTCTACCTTCCTGTCCCCTGTCTCCTCTACCTTCCTGACCCCTGTCTCCTCTACCTACCTGCCCCCTGTCTCCTCTACCTTCCTGCCCCCTGTCTCCTCTACCTTCCTGTCCCCTGTCTCCTCTACCTTCCTGTCCCCTGTCTCCTCTACCTTCCTGCCCCCTGTCTCCTCTACCTTCCTGCCCCCTGTCTCCTCTACCTTCCTGCCCCCTGTCTCCTCTACCTTCCTGTCCCCTGTCTCCTCTACCTCTCCTGTCCCCTGTCTCCTTCCTTCCTTCTGTCTCCTCTACCTTCATGTCCCCTGTCTCCTCTACCTTCCTGTCCCCTGTCTCCTCTACCTTCCCCCCTGTCTCCTCTACCTTCCTGTCCCCTGTCTCCTCTACCTTCCTGTCCCCTGTCTCCTCTACCTTCCTGTCCCCTGTCTCCTCTACCTTCCTGTCCCCTGTCTCCTCTACCTTCCTGTCCCCTGTCTCCTCTACCTTCCTGTCCCCTGTCTCCTCTACCTTCCTGCCCCCTGTCTCCTCTACCTTCCTGTCCCCTGTCTCCTCTACCTTCCTGTCCCCTGTCTCCTCTACCTTCCTGTCCCCTGTCTCCTCTACCTTCCTGTCCCCTGTCTCCTCTACCTTCCTGTCCCCTGTCTCCTCTACCTTCCTGTCCCCTGTCTCCTCTACCTTCCTGTCCCCTGTCTCCTCTACCTTCCTGTCCCCTGTCTCCTCTACCTTCCTGTCCCCTGTCTCCTCTACCTTCCTGCCCCCTGTCTCCTCTACCTTCCTGTCCCCTGTCTCCTCTACCTTCCTGTCCCCTGTCTCCTCTACCTTCCTGTCCCCTGTCTCCTCTACCTTCCTGTCCCCTGTCTCCTCTACCTTCCTGTCCCCTGTCTCCTCTACCCCCTGTCTCCTCTACCTACCATCTTCTGTCCCCTACCTTCTCTGTCTACCTACCTGCCCCCTGTCTCCTCTACCTTCCTATCTTATGTCTCCTCTACCTACCTGTCCCCTGTCTCCTCTACCTTCCTGCCCCCTGTCTCCTCTACCTTCATGCCCCCTGTCTCTTCTACCTACCTGCCCCCTGTCTCCTCTACCTACCTATCTTATGTCTCCTCTACCTTCCTGTCCCCTGTCTCCTCTACCTTCATGCCCCCTGTCTCTTCTACCTACCTGCCCCCTGTCTCCTCTACCTACCTATCTTCTGTCTCCTCTACCTTCCTGTCCCCTGTCTCCTCTACCTTCCTGTCCCCTGTCTCCTCTACCTTCCTGACCCCTGTCTCCTCTACCTACCTGCCCCCTGTCTCCTCTACCTTCCTGTCCCCTGTCTCCTCTACCTACCTGCCCCCTGTCTCCTCTACCTTCCTGCCCCCTGTCTCCTCTACCTTCCTGTCCCCTGTCTCCTCTACCTTCCTGCCCCCTGTCTCCTCTACCTTCCTGTCCCCTGTCTCCTCTACCTTCCTGTCCCCTGTCTCCTCTACCTTCCTGCCCCCTGTCTCCTCTACCTTCCTGTCCCCTGTCTCCTCTACCTTCCTGTCCCCTGTCTCCTCTACCTTCCTGTCCCCTGTCTCCTCTACCTTCCTGCCCCCTGTCTCCTCTACCTTCCTGTCCCCTGTCTCCTCTACCTTCCTGTCCCCTGTCTCCTCTACCTTCATGCCCCCTGTCTCTTCTACCTACCTGCCCCCTGTCTCTCTACCTTCCTGTCCCCTGTCTACCTACCTATCCTTCCTCTACCTTCCTGTCCCCTGTCTCCTCTACCTTCATGCCCCCTGTCTCTTCTACCTACCTGCCCCCTGTCTCCTCTACCTACCTATCTTATGTCTCCTCTACCTTCCTGTCCCCTGTCTCCTCTACCTTCCTGTCCCCTGTCTCCTCTACCTTCCTGTCCCCTGTCTCCTCTACCTACCTGCCCCCTGTCTCCTCTACCTTCCTGTCCCCTGTCTCCTCTACCTTCCTGCCCCCTGTCTCCTCTACCTACCTGTCCCCTGTCTCCTCTACCTTCCTGCCCCCTGTCTCCTCTACCTTCCTGTCCCCTGTCTCCTCTACCTACCTGCCCCCTGTCTCCTCTACCTTCCTGTCCCCTGTCTCCTCTACCTTCCTGCCCCCTGTCTCCTCTACCTTCCTGTCCCCTGTCTCCTCTACCTTCCTGTCCCCTGTCTCTTCTACCTTCCTGACCCCTGTCTCCTCTACCTTCCTATCTCCTGTCTCCTCTACCTCCCTGCCCCCTGTCTCCTCTACCTTCCTGTCCCCTGTCTCCTCTACCTTCCTGTCCCCTGTCTCCTCTACCTTCCTGCCCCCTGTCTCCTCTACCTACCTGCCCCCTGTCTCCTCTACCTTCCTGTCCCCTGTCTCCTCTACCTTCCTGTCCCCTGTCTCCTCTACCTTCCTGTCCCCTGTCTCCTCTACCTTCCTGTCCCCTGTCTCCTCTACCTTCCTGCCCCCTGTCTCCTCTACCTTCCTGCCCCCTGTCTCCTCTACCTTCCTGTCCCCTGTCTCCTCTACCTTCCTGTCCCCTGTCTCCTCTACCTTCCTGTCCCCTGTCTCCTCTACCTTCCTGTCCCCTGTCTCCTCTACCTTCCTGTCCCCTGTCTCCTCTACCTTCCTGTCCCCTGTCTCCTCTACCTTCCTGTCCCCTGTCTCCTCTACCTTCCTGTCCCCTGTCTCCTCTACCTTCCTGTCCCCTGTCTCCTCTACCTTCCTGTCCCCTGTCTCCTCTACCTTCATGCCCCCTGTCTCTTCTACCTACCTATAATATAATAATAATATATGCCATTTAGCAGACGCTTTTATCCAAAGCGACTTACAGTCATGTGTGCATACATTCTACGTATGGGTGGTCCCGGGAATCGAACCCACATATCTTCTGTCTCCTCTACCTACCTATCTTCTGTCTCCTCTACCTTCCTATCCCCTGTCTCCTCTACCTTCCTGCCCCCTGTCTCTTCTACCTTCCTGTCCCCTGTCTCCTCTACCTTCCTGCCCCCTGTCTCCTCTACCTTCCTGTCCCCTGTCTCCTCTACCTTCCTGTCCCCTGTCTCCTCTACCTTCCTGTCCCCTGTCTCCTCTACCTTCCTGACCCTGTCTCCTCTACCTTCCTGACCCTGTCTCCTCTACCTTCCTGTCCCCTGTCTCCTCTACCTACCTATCTTATGTCTCCTCTACCTACCTAACTTATGTCTCCTCTACCTTCCTGACCCTGTCTCCTCTACCTTCCTGACCCTGTCTCCTCTACCTTCCTGTCCCCTGTCTCCTCTACCTTCCTGTCCCCTGTCTAATCTACCTTCCTGTCCCCTGTCTCCTCTACCTTCCTGTCCCCTGTCTCCTCTACCTTCCTGTCCCCTGTCTCCTCTACCTTCCTGTCCCCTGTCTCCTCTACCTTCCTGTCCCCTGTCTCCTCTACCTTCCTGTCCCCTGTCTCCTCTACCTTCCTGTCCCCTGTCTCCTCTACCTTCCTGTCCCCTGTCTCCTCTACCTTCCTGTCCCCTGTCTCCTCTACCTTCCTGTCCCCTGTCTCCTCTACCTTCCTGTCCCCTGTCTCCTCTACCTTCCTGTCCCCTGTCTCCTCTACCTTCCTGTCCCCTGTCTCCTCTACCTTCCTGTCCCCTGTCTCCTCTACCTTCCTGTCCCCTGTCTCCTCTACCTTCCTGTCCCCTGTCTCCTCTACCTTCATGTCCCCTGTCTCCTCTACCTTCCTGTCCCCTGTCTCCTCTACCTTCCTGCCCCTGTCTCCTCTACCTTCCTGTCCCCTGTCTCCTCTACCTTCCTGTCCCCTGTCTCCTCTACCTTCCTGTCCCCTGTCTCCTCTACCTTCCTGCCCCTGTCTCCTCTACCTTCCTGTCCCCTGTCTCCTCTACCTTCCTGACCCTGTCTCCTCTACCTTCCTGCCCCCTGTCTCCTCTACCTTCCTGCCCCCTGTCTCCTCTACCTTCCTGTCCCCTGTCTCCTCTACCTTCCTGCCCCCTGTCTCCTCTACCTTCCTGTCCCCTGTCTCCTCTACCTTCCTGTCCCCTGTCTCCTCTACCTTCCTGTCCCCTGTCTCCTCTACCTACCTGTCCCCTGTCTCCTCTACCTTCCTGTCCCCTGTCTCCTCTACCTTCCTAACTATGCACTAGCAGTCTGGGTTGAAGATAACACATTTAAAACAAGAGGACTCTAACACCTCATAACTATTAGCATAAAATGAGAAACAATTCTAAACTAAGGGACCAGCAATGTTAGTTAGCAAAGGCACTGGGCCCATGTATCTAAAATCTTCCTGATGTCATAATGATGTGTCCTAATAAGGGCATCTTCAGCCTAGCTGGCAGTGAGAGACAGAGGACACTGTTTACTGGAGTCTTCAATCAGACTTCCATCATTGGCCAGGAGTGAGGATACAATAGGAGCCAGGCAGAGCATTGTGAGTTTTGCTGACTCACCACCGGCCATAAGAGGCTCTACAATACGTCACATCAGACTGAGGACAAAGTGGTCAGGGACCAGCTGAAGAGAAAGGCTCTCTACATAACAGTGTGAAAGAAAATGAGCACAGAGGCCAAGAATAATATTTTGAGAGGTGTGTTTTGTTCCCGTGCCCTTGGACTGTCTGCCTTTTTCAAAGAAAAACAACGGTCTGCTTTAGACCACACTATATACACACACACGACTCAATGACAGGGCTCAATGTAAGTGTGTGGTCTGCGTTAGCCCACACTATATACACACACACGACTCAATGACAGGGCTCAATGTAAGTGTGTGGTCTGCGTTAGCCCACACTATATACACACACACGACTCAATGACAGGGCTCAATGTAAGTGTGTGGTCTGCGTTAGCCCACACTATATACACACACACGACTCAATGACAGGGCTCAATGTAAGTGTGTGGTCTGCGTTAGCCCACACTATATACACACACACGACTCAATGACAGGGCTCAATGTAAGTGTGTGGTCTGCGTTAGCCCACACTATATACACACACACTCAATGACAGGGCTCAATGTAACGTTAGCCCACACACACACACACACACACACACACACACACACACACACACACACACACACACACACACACACGACTCAATGACAGGGCTCAATGTAAGTGTGTGGTCTGCATTAGCCCCACACACACACACACACACACACACACACACACACACACACACACACACACACACACACACACACACACACACACACACACACACACACACACACACACACACACACGACTCAATGACAGGGCTCAATGTAAGTGTGTGGTCTGCGTTAGCCCACACTATATACACACACACGACTCAATGACAGGGCTCAATGACAGGGTGTGTGGTCTGCGTTAGCCCACACTATATACACACACACACACACACACACACACACACACACACACACACACACACACACACACACACACACACACACACACACACACACACGACTCAATGACAGGGCTCAATGTAAGTGTGTGGTCTGCGTTAGCCCACACTACACACACACACACACACACACACACACACACGACTCAATGACAGGGCTCAATGTAAGTGTGTGGTCTGCGTTAGACCACACTATATACACACACACAACTCAATGACAGGGCTCAATGTAAGTGTGTGGTCTGCGTTAGCCCACACTATATACACACACACGACTCAATGACAGGGCTCAATGTAAGTGTGTGGTCTGCGTTAGCCCACACTACACACACACACACACAACTCAATGACAGGGCTCAATGTAAGTGTGTGGTCTGCGTTAGCCCACACTATATACACACACACGACTCAATGACAGGGCTCAATGTAAGTGTGTGGTCTGCGTTAGCCCACACTATATACACACACACGACTCAATGACAGCGCTCAATGTAAGTGTGTGGTCTGAGTTAGCCCACACTATATACACACACACGACTCAATGACAGGGCTCAATGTAAATGTGTGGTCTGCGTTAGCCCACACTATATACACACACACGACTCAATGACAGGGCTCAATGTAAGTGTGTGGTCTGCGTTAGCCCACACTATATACACACACACGACTCAATGACAGGGCTCAATGTAAGTGTGTGGTCTGCGTTAGCCCACACTACACACACACACACACACACAACTTAATGACAGGGCTCAATGTAAGTGTGTGGTCTGCGTTAGCCCACACTATATACACACACACACGACTCAATGACAGGGCTCAATGTACGTGTGTGGTCTGCGTTAGCCCACACTACACACACACACGACTCAATGACAGGGCTCAATGTAAGTGTGTGGTCTGCGTTAGCCCACACTACACACACACACACACACACACACACACACACACACACACACACACACACACACACACACACACACACACACACACACACACACACACACAACTCAATGACAGGGCTCAATGTAAGTGTGTGGTCTGTTAGCCCACACTTATACACACACACACACACACACACACACACACACACACACACACACACACACACACACACACACACACACACACACAACTCAATGACAGGGCCCAATGTAAGTGTGTGGTCTGCGTTACACACACACACACACACACACACACACACACACACACACACACACACACACACACACACACACACACACACACACACAACTCAATGACAGGGCCCAATGTAAGTGTGTGGTCTGCGTTAGCCCACACTACACACACACACACACACACACACACACACACACACACACACACACACACACACACACACACACACACACACACACACACACACACACACACACACACACACACGACTCAATGACAGGGCTCAATGTAAGTGTGTGGTCTGCGTTAGCCCACACTACACACACACACACACACACACACACACACACACACACACACACACACACACACACACACACACACACACACACACACACACACACACACACACACACACACACACACACACACACACACACACACGACTCAATGACAGGGCTCAATGTAAGTGTGTGGTCTGCGTGACACACGGTTCCAGAGAGATATACACACTGACCCTAGCTTCTGTATCTACCTTAGAGGGACCTCAACTAGTCTGAAGCTTCATATTGATGATAGCACTATAAAGGCATTATACATATTCACTCAGCACCATAACATGTTATCTTGGACCAGGTCAAACTGCTGTAGAAGTTAGTAGATTGGGCTGTAGTGGGCAAGGGGCCTTGGTTGTTTACCAGAATGACTGGTAAACAGAATGAATAGAACCTGTAACCCTGGTAATATGACTGGTAAATAGAATGAATAGAACCTCTAACCCTGGTAATATGACTGGTAAATAGAATGAATAGAACCTCTAACCCCGGTGATATGATTGGTAAATAGAATGAATAGAACCTGTAACCCTGGTAATATGACTGGTAAATAGAATGAATAGAACCTCTAACCCTGGTAATATGACTGGTAAATAGAATGAATAGAACCTCTAACCCTGGTAATATGACTGGTAAATAGAATGAATAGAACCTCTAACCCTGGTGATATGACTGGTAAATAGAATGAATAGAACCTGTAACCCTGGTAATATGACTGGTAAATAGAATGAATAGAACCTGTAACCCTGGTAATATGACTGGTAAATAGAATGAATAGAACCTGTAACCCTGGTAATATGACTGGTAAATAGAATGAATAGAACCTCTAACCCTGGTAATATGACTGGTAAATAGAATGAATAGAACCTCTAACCCTGGTAATATGACTGGTAAATATAATGAATAGAACCTCTAACCCTGGTAATATGACTGGTAAATAGAATGAATAGAACCTCTAACCCTGGTAATATGACTGGTAAATAGAATGAATAGAACCTCTAACCCTGGTAATATGACTGGTAAATAGAATGAATAGAACCTCTAACCCTGGTAATATGACTGGTAAATAGAATGAATAGAACCTCTAACCCTGGTAATATGACTGGTAAATAGAATGAATAGAACCTCTAACCCTGGTAATATGACTGGTAAATAGAATGAATAGAACCTCTAACCCTGGTAATATGACTGGTAAATAGAATGAATAGAACCTCTAACCCTGGTAATATGACTGGTAAATAGAATGAATAGAACCTCTAACCCTGGTAATATGACTGGTAAATAGAATGAATAGAACCTCTAACTCTGGTAATATGACTGGTAAATAGAATGAATAGAACCTCTAACCCTGGTAATATGACTGGTAAATAGAATGAATAGAACCTCTAACCCTGGTAATATGACTGGTAAATAGAATGAATAGAACCTCTAACCCTGGTAATATGACTGATAAATAGAATGAATAGAACCTGTAACCCTGGTGATATGACTGGTAAATAGAATGAATAGAACCTGTAACCCTGGTAATATGACTGGTAAATAGAATGAATAGAACCTCTAACCCTGGTGATATGACTGGTAAATAGAATGAATAGAACCTCTAACCCTGGTAATATGACTGGTAAATAGAATGAATAGAACCTCTAACCCTGACAACTTGACTGGTAAATAGAATGAATAGAACCTCTAACCCTGACAACTTGACTGGTAAATAGAATGAATAGAACCTCTAACCCTGGTAATATGACCGGTAAACAGAATGAATAGAACCTGTAACCCTGGTAATATGACTGGTAAATAGAATGAATAGAACCTCTAACCCTGGTAATATGACTGGTAAATAGAATGAATAGAACCTCTAACCCTGGTAATATGACTGGTAAATAGAATGAATAGAACCTCTAACCCTGGTAATATGACTGGTAAATAGAATGAATAGAACCTCTAACCCTGGTAATATGACTGGTAAATAGAATGAATAGAACCTCTAACCCTGGTAATGTGACTGGTAAATATAATGAATAGAACCTCTAACCCTGGTAATATGACTGGTAAACAGAATGAATAGAACCTGTAACCCTGGTAATATGACTGGTAAATAGAATGAATAGAACCTCTAACCCTGGTAATATGACTGGTAAATAGAATGAATAGAACCTGTAACCCTGGTAATATGACTGGTAAATAGAATGAATAGAACCTCTAACCCTGGTAATATGACTGGTAAATAGAATGAATAGAACCTGTAACCCTGGTAATATGACTGGTAAATAGAATGAATATAACCTCTAACCCTGGTAATATGACTGGTAAATAGAATGAATAGAACCTCTAACCCTGGTAATATGACTGGTAAATAGAATGAATAGAACCTCTAACCCTGGTAATATGACTGGTAAATAGAATGAATAGAACCTCTAACCCTGACAACTTGACTGGTAAATGGAATGAATAGAACAGGCTTGGAACCTCTAACCCTGACAACTTGACTGGTAAATAGAATGAATAGAACAGGCTTGGAACCTCTAACCCTGACAACTTGACTGGTAAATAGAATGAATAGAACAGGCTTGGAACCTCTAACCCTGACAACTTGACTGGTAAATAGAATGAATAGAACAGGCTTGGAACCTCTAACCCTAACCCTGGTAAACTGACAATGGCTGCCTGGTATTGTGATGCAATAAATTGTAGAATATTCATTCAAATAATGCTAACTGACATGCTCATGCAATAGAAGGTATTTTTGTAATGTCAGTTGAGTTGAATCAACAAAACACATCACATATTATACTTCCTGCTTTGCTCCTATGGGTGCACTCGCAATAGCTGCCAATCCAGCCATTATGCCATAATTGATTTGATGCACCTTCTGTCCAGTCTATTTCCATGGCAGCACATGCAGACAGGAGAGGAGGAGAGGAGAACATGTTTTCCTAAAAGCTGTCATCAAGGAAAAGGGTGGGTACTTGGAAGAATCTAAAATCTCAAATATATTTGTATTTGTTTAACACTATTTTGGTTACTACATGATTCCATATGTGTTATTTCATAGTTGTGATGTCTTCTCTACTATTCTACAATGTAGGAAATAGTCAAAATAAAATAAATACCCTGGAATGAGTAGGTGTGTCCAAACTACTGACTGGTAGTGTATATATTTATTTTTGCTATTCTAACCTCTTTTACTGTGACTGCAGTCATTTGGCTGACCAGTTCCTGTCACCCAAAATGCCATGACTGTCACAGTCATTACTACCGTCTCCTACACATGAAGTATGACAAATTCTCACCACCCTCCTTTTTCTCTTCAGCCAAGTGTTTAAAGAAAAATGGCGATGTCCAAGACTAACTAACTATACCCACACATAACTATACCCACATATACCCACACATAACTATACCCACATATACCCACACATAACTATACCCACATATACCCACACATAACTATACCCACATATACCCACACATAACTATACCCACATATACCCACACATAACTATACCCACATATACCCACACATAACTATACCCACATATACCCACACATAACTATAACATATACCCACACATAACCCACATATACCCACACATAACTATACCCACATATACCCACACATAACTATACCCACATATACCCACACATAACTATACCCACATATACCCACACATAACTATACCCACATATACCCACACATAACTATACCCACATATACCCACACATAACTATACCCACATATACCCACACATAACTATACCCACATATACCCACACATAACTATACCCACATATACCCACACATAACTATACCCACATATACCCACACATAACTATACCCACATATACCCACACATAACTATACCCACACATAACTATACCCACATATACCCACACATAACTATACCCACATATACCCACACATAACTATACCCACATATACCCACACATAACTATACCCACATATACCCACACATAACTATACCCACATATACCCACACATAACTATACCCACATACAGTGCCGTGCGAAAGTATTCGGCCCCCTTGAACTTTGCTACCTTTTGCCACATCTCAGGCTTCAAACATAAAGATATAAAACTGTATTTTTTTGTGAAGAATCAACAACAAGTGGGACCCAATCATGAAGTGGAACGACATTTATTGGATATTTCAAACTTTTTTAACAAATCAAAAACTGACAAATTGGGCGTGCAAAATTATTCAGCCCCTTTACTTTCAGTGCAGCAAACTCTCTCCAGAAGTTCAGTGAGGATCTCTGAATGATCCAATGTTGACCTAAATGACTAATGATGATAAATACAATCCACCTGTGTGTAATCAAGTCTCCGTATAAATGCACCTGCACTGTGATAGTCTCAGAGGTCTGTTAAAAGCGCAGAGAGCATCATGAAGAACAAGGAACACACCAGGCAGGTCCGAGATACTGTTGTGAAGAAGTTTAAAGCCGGATTTGGATACAAAAAGATTTCCCAAGCTTTAAACATCCCAAGGAGCACTGTGCAAGCGATAATATTGAAATGGAAGGAGTATCAGACCACTGCAAATCTACCAAGACCTGGCCATCCCTCTAAACTTTCAGCTCATACAAGGAGAAGACTGATCAGAGATGCAGCCAAGAGGCCCATGATCACTCTGGATGAACTGCAGAGATCTACAGCTGAGGTGGGAGACTCTGTCCATAGGACAACAATCAGTCGTATATTGCACAAATCTGGCCTTTATGAAAGAGTGGCAAGAAGAAAGCCATTTCTTAAAGATATCCATAAAAAGTGTCATTTAAAGTTTGCCACCAGCCACCTGGGAGACACACTAAACATGTGGAAGAAGGTGCTCTAGTCAGATGAAACCAAAATTGAACTTTTTGGCAACAATGCAAAACGTTATGTTTGGCTTAAAAGCAAAACAGCTCATCACCCTGAACACACCATCCCCACTGTCAAACATGGTGGTGGCAGCATCATGGTTTGGGCCTGCTTTTCTTCAGCAGGGACAGGGAAGATGGTTAAAATTGATGGGAAGATGGATGGAGCCAAATACAGGACCATTCTGGAAGAAAACCTGATGGAGTCTGCAAAAGACCTGAGACTGGGACGGAGATTTGTCTTCCAACAAGACAATGATCCAAAACATAAAGCAAAATCTACAATGGAATGGTTCAAAAATAAACATATCCAGGTGTTAGAATGGCCAAGTCAAAGTCCAGACTTGAATCCAATCGAGAATCTGTGGAAAGAACTGAAAACTGCTGTGCACAAATGCTCTCCATCCAACCTCACTGAGCTCGAGCTGTTTTGCAAGGAGGAATGGGAAAAAAATTCAGTCTCTCAATGTGCAAAACTGATAGAGACATACCCCAAGCGACTTACAGCTGTAATCGCAGCAAAAGGTGGCGCTACAAAGTATTAACTTAAGGGGGCTGAATAATTTTGCACGCCCAATTTTTCAGTTTTTGATTTGATAAAAAAGTTTGAAATATCCAATAAATGTCGTTCCACTTCATGATTGTGTCCCACTTGTTGTTGATTCTTCACACAAAAATACAATTTTATATCTTTATGTTTGAAGCCTGAAATGTGGCAAAAGGTCGCAAAGTTCAAGGGGGCCGAATACTTTTGCAAGGCACTGTATACCCACACATAACTATACCCACATATACCCACACATAACTATACCCACATATACCCACACATAACTATACCCACATTTACCCACACATAACTATACCCACATATACCCACACATAACTATACCCACATATACCCACACATAACTATACCCACATATACCCACACATAACTATACCCACATATACCCACACATAACTATACCCACATATACCCAAACATAACTATACCCACATATACCCACACATAACTATACCCACATAAAATGGTTATGATAAATCTAAACTTAATAACCTCTACAGGATCGGTGTGCCCCCCTCGGGACGGTTGAGCTAACGTACTGTAGGCTAATGCGATTAGCATGTGGTTGTAAATAACAAGAACATTTCCCAGGACATAGATATATCTGATATTGACAGAAAGCTTAAATTCTTGTTAATCCAACTGCACTGTCCAATTTGCAGTCGCTATTACAGTGAAATAATACCATGCTATTGTTTGAGGAGAGTTGCACAGTCATGAACTTGAACATGTATTAATTAACCAATTAGGCACCTTAGGGCAGTCTTGATACAAAATGTTGAACACAAATGCAATGGTTCATTGGATCAGTCTAAAACGTTGCACATACACTGCTGTCATCTCGTGGCCAAAATCTAAATTGCGTGTGGGCTGGAATAATAAATGATGACCTTTCTCTTGCATTTCAAAGATGATGGTAAAAATATATATATATATTTGTATTATATTTGACCTGATCTAATGTGTTACATTCTCCTACATTAATTTCGCTTTTACACAATCTTCAAAGTGTTTCCTTTCAAATGGTATCAAAACAATGCATATCCTTGCTTCAGGTCCTGAGCTACAGGTAGTTAGATTTGGGTATGTCATTTTAGGTGAAAATGGAAAGGAATTGTCCGATGTTTGAAAAGCCTGGGGCAGGGTAATATTTACCACTAAGCAGTTATGCCCTTTATATTGAAATGGAAAGTGATAAGAGTCTAAGGGTTGTCATGAGCCAGATGCTGAAGGAAGATTAATATCCCAGACCAGAGGGGGAAAACGATGTGTTCCCCAAATGGGACCCTATTCCCTACGTAGTGCACTACTTTTGACCTGACTCTCTTATGGGCAGTGGTAAAACTAGTGCACCAAAATAATGTGTAGGGTGCAATTTGGGACATAAGAATTTATAAGAATAGAGAAGAACTCATTTGCAACTTTAAGTTACACTACGAGCCAGGCAGAGCCAGGTTCTCCATCAATATGTGTGTGTACCTCCATGTATGTGTGTGTGTGTGTGTATGTTCATCTATGTGTGTGTGTGTACATCTATGTGTGTGTGTGTACATCTATGTGTGTGTGTGTGTACATCTATGTGTGTGTGTGTACATCTATGTGTGTGTGTTTGAATGTATGATTTATTGAGCAAAGCTTAGGCTATTAAGAGCAGCACTGTCACTGAGAGGATGGTTGAAGATGAAACCATTCATTATCTAGATGTTCTGTTGAACCTCTTCATCAACCAATACCATTCATTATCTAGATGTCCTGTTGAACCTCTTCATCAACCAATACCATTCATTATCTAGATGTTCTGTTGAACCTCTTCATCAACCAATACCATTCATTATCTAGATGTTCTGTTGAACCTCTTCATCAACCAATACCATTCATTATCTAGATGTTCTGTTGAACCTCTTCATCAACCAATACCATTCATTATCTAGATGTTCTGTTGAACCTCTTCATCAACCAATACCATTCATTATCTAGATGTTCTGTTGAACCTCTTCATCAACCAATATCATTCATTATCTAGATGTTCTGTTGAACCTCTTCATCAACCAATACCATTCATTATCTAGATGTCCTGTTGAACCTCTTCATCAACCAATACCATTCATTATCTAGATGTTCTGTTGAACCTCTTCATCAACCAATACCATTCATTATCTAGATAATAATAATAATAAATAATAATAGATGTTCTGTTGAACCTCTTCATCAACCAATACCATTCATTATCTAGATGTTCTGTTGAACCTCTTCATCAACCAATACCATTCATTATCTAGATGTTCTGTTGAACCTCTTCATCAACCAATACCATTCATTATCTAGATGTTCTGTTGATCATCTTCATCAACCAATACCATTCATTATCTAGATGTCCTGTTGAACCTCTTCATCAACCAATACCATTCATTATCTAGATGTTCTGTTGAACCTCTTCATCAATCAATACCATTCATTATCTAGATGTCCTGTTGAACCTCTTCATCAACCAATACCATTCATTATCTAGATGTCCTGTTGAACCTCTTCATCAACCAATACCATTCATTATCTAGATGTCCTGTTGAACCTCTTCATCAACCAATACCATTCATTATCTAGATGTCCTGTTGATCATCTTCATCAACCAATACCATTCATTATCTAGATGTCCTGTTGAACCTCTTCATCAACCAATACCATTCATTATCTAGATGTTCTGTTGAACCTCTTCATCAACCAATACCATTCATTATCTAGATGTTCTGTTGAACCTCTTCATCAATCAATACCATTCATTATCTAGATGTTCTGTTGAACCTCTTCATCAACCAATATGTGTGTGTGTGTGTGTGTGTGTGTGTGTGTGTGTGTGTGTGTGTGTGTGTGTGTGTGTGTGTGTGTGTGTGTGTGTGTTGGACTAGGAACCGAAAGGTTGTAAGTTCAAACCCCCGAGCTGACAAGGTACAAATCTGTCGTTCTGCCCCTGAACAGTCAGTTAACCCACTGTTTCTAGGCCGTCATTGAAAATAATATTTTTTTCTTAACTGAATTGTCTAGTCAAATACATTTTTTAAAATTTAACTTGAGTGCACAGGTCTCTCTTTCCCCTGATCAGTTGTGTGCTTCCCTCTAGTGGCTGATGTTGGAAGTACTTCCCACCAATCAGGTTTGAATTATTTTCATGGAAGTCTACCAGTCCAATAAATACTATAACCCTAACCATGAATAACACAGTTTAAACCTCAACATAAATACTATAACCCTAACCATGAATAACACAGTTTAAACCTCAACATAAATACTATAACCCTAACCATGAATAACACAGTTTAAACCCCAACATAAATACTATAACTCTAACCATGAATAACACAGTTTAAACCCTTACATAAATACTATAACTCTAACCATGAATAACACAGTTTAAACCTCAACATAAATACTATAACTCTAACCATGAATAACACAGTTTAAACCCCAACATAAATACTATAACCCTAACCATGAATAACACAGTTTAAACCTCAACATAAATACTATAACTCTAACCATGAATAACACAGTTTAAATCCTTACATAAATACTATAACTCTAACCATGAATAACACAGTTTAAACCTCAACATAAATACTATAACTCTAACCATGAATAACACAGTTTAAACCCCAACATAAATACTATAACTCTAACCATGAATAACACAGTTTAAACCCCAACATAAATACTATAACCCTAACCATGAATAACACAGTTTAAACCTCAACATAAATACTATAACTCTAACCATGAATAACACAGTTTAAATCCTTACATAAATACTATAACTCTAACCATGAATAACACAGTTTAAACCCCAACATAAATACTATAACTCTAACCATGAATAACACAGTTTAAACCTCAACATAAATACTATAACTCTAACCATGAATAACACAGTTTAAACCCCAACATAAATACTATAACTCTAACCATGAATAACACAGTTTAAACCCCAACATAAATACTATAACTCTAACCATGAATAACACAGTTTAAACCCCAACATAAATACTATAACTCTAACCATGAATAACACAGTTTAAACCCCAACAGTAAATAAAATATCCCTCTCTCATAGGCTCCACCTACTTGTTCTGAGGCTCCTCTGGATTGGCTGGCTGTTGGCGATAGGCCCGCCCTTGACTCCTCCCCCACTGACAGTGCGGATGGTGAAGTTGTACAGTCGTCCCGGGAACATCCCATCCAGGATGCGGCTGGTTGGCTGAGGCGCTGTGATTGACAGGGAATCTCTGGGAGCCCATTGGAGGTCAAAGGTGTCGTAGTCACCAGAGGCGGGACCATCCCAGGTCAGTTCTACAGAGCTGTTGCCACTGATGTCCCTGAAGGATACCATGGAGGGAGGCTCTGGGGCTGAGGGGGAAAACACAGACAGAAACAGGCTTTACTGCAAGCAACACAAAACACAGACAGAAACAGGCTTTACTACAAGCAACACAAAACACAGACAGAAACAGGCTTTACTGCAAGCAGCAATATTTTGAATGTTGAACTTATTCTGTGTTAATTTTCTCTGTCATTTGAACTCTGGATACAGAGTGCAGAGTATTCTCTAACTAAGGTAGTACTAGTCAATATAGTTGTTAAGTAGAATGGATACATGGACCCAGAGTGCAGAGTATTCTCTAACTAAGGTAGTACTAGTCAATATAGTTGTTAAGTAGAATGGATACATGGACCCAGAGTGCAGAGTATTCTCTAACTAAGGTAGTACTAGTCAATATAGTTGTTAAGTAGAATGGATACATGGACCCAGAGTGCAGAGTATTCTCTAACTAAGGTAGTACTAGTCAATATAGTTGTTAAGTAGAATGGATACATGGACCCAGAGTGCAGAGTATTCTCTAACTAAGGTAGTACTAGTCAATATAGTTGTTAAGTAGAATGGATACATGGACCCAGAGTGCAGAGTATTCTCTAACTAAGGTAGTACTAGTCAATATAGTTGTTAAGTAGAATGGATACATGGACCCAGAGTGCAGAGTATTCTCTAACTAAGGTAGTACTAGTCAATATAGTTGTTAAGTAGAATGGATACATGGACCCAGAGTGCAGAGTATTCTCTAACAGGTAGTACTAGTCAATATAGTTGTTAAGTAGAATGGATACATGGACCCAGAGTGCAGAGTATTCTCTAACTAAGGTAGTACTAGTCAATATAGTTGTTAAGTAGAATGGATACATGGACCCAGAGTGCAGAGTATTCTCTAACTAAGGTAGTACTAGTCAATATAGTTGTTAAGTAGAATGGATACATGGACCCAGAGTGCAGAGTATTCTCTAACTAAGGTAGTACTAGTCAATATAGTTGTTAAGTAGAATGGATACATGGACCCAGAGTGCAGAGTATTCTCTAACTAAGGTAGTACTAGTCAATATAGTTGTTAAGTAGAATGGATACATGGACCCAGAGTGCAGAGTATTCTCTAACTAAGGTAGTACTAGTCAATATAGTTGTTAAGTAGAATGGATACATGGACCCAGAGTGCAGAGTATTCTCTAACTAAGGTAGTACTAGTCAATATAGTTGTTAAGTAGAATGGATACATGGACCCAGAGTGCAGAGTATTCTCTAACTAAGGTAGTACTAGTCAATATAGTTGTTAAGTAGAATGGATACATGGACCCAGAGTGCAGAGTATTCTCTAACTAAGGTAGTACTAGTCAATATAGTTGTTAAGTAGAATGGATACATGGACCCAGAGTGCAGAGTATTCTCTAACTAAGGTAGTACTAGTCAATATAGTTGTTAGGTAGAATGGATACATGGACCCAGAGTGCAGAGTATTCTCTAACTAAGGTAGTACTAGTCAATATAGTTGTTGGTAGAATGGATACATGGACCCAGAGTGCAGAGTATTCTCTAACTAAGGTAGTACTAGTCAATATAGTTGTTAGGTAGAATGGATACATGGACCCAGAGTGCAGAGTATTCTCTAACTAAGGTAGTACTAGTCAATATAGTTGTTAAGTAGAATGGATACATGGGCCCAGAGTGCAGAGTATTCTCTAACTAAGGTAGTACTAGTCAATATAGTTGTTAAGTAGAATGGATACATGGGCCCAGAGTGCAGAGTATTCTCTAACTAAGGTAGTACTAGTCAATATAGTTGTTAAGTAGAATGGATACATGGACCCAGAGTGCAGAGTATTCTCTAACTAAGGTAGTACTAGTCAATATAGTTGTTAAGTAGAATGGATACATGGACCCAGAGTGCAGAGTATTCTCTAACTAAGGTAGTACTAGTCAATATAGTTGTTAAGTAGAATGGATACATGGACCCAGAGTGCAGAGTATTCTCTAACTAAGGTAGTACTAGTCAATATAGTTGTTAAGTAGAATGGATACATGGACCCAGAGTGCAGAGTATTCTCTAACTAAGGTAGTACTAGTCAATATAGTTGTTAAGTAGAATGGATACATGGACCCAGAGTGCAGAGTATTCTCTAACTAAGGTAGTACTAGTCAATATAGTTGTTAAGTAGAATGGATACATGGACCCAGAGTGCAGAGTATTCTCTAACTAAGGTAGTACTAGTCAATATAGTTGTTAAGTAGAATGGATACATGGACCCAGAGTGCAGAGTATTCTCTAACTAAGTAGTACTAGTCAATATAGTTGTTAAGTAGAATGGATACATGGACCCAGAGTGCAGAGTATTCTCTAACTAAGGTAGTACTAGTCAATATAGTTGTTAAGTAGAATGGATACATGGACCCAGAGTGCAGAGTATTCTCTAACTAAGGTAGTACTAGTCAATATAGTTGTTAAGTAGAATGGATACATGGACCCAGAGTGCAGGTATTCTCTAACTAAGGTAGTACTAGTCAATATAGTTGTTAGGTAGAATGGATACATGGACCCAGAGTGCAGAGTATTCTCTAACTAAGGTAGTACTAGTCAATATAGTTGTTAAGTAGAATGGATACATGGACCCAGAGTGCAGAGTATTCTCTAACTAAGGTAGTACTAGTCAATATAGTTGTTAGGTAGAATGGATACATGGACCCAGAGTGCAGAGTATTCTCTAACTAAGGTAGTACTAGTCAATATAGTTGTTAGGTAGAATGGATACATGGACCCAGAGTGCAGAGTATTCACTAACTAAGGTAGTACTAGTCAATATAGTTGTTAAGTAGAATGGATACATGGGCCCAGAGTGCAGAGTATTCTCTAACTAAGGTAGTACTAGTCAATATAGTTGTTAAGTAGAATGGATACATGGGCCCAGAGTGCAGAGTATTCTCTAACTAAGGTAGTACTAGTCAATATAGTTGTTAAGTAGAATGGATACATGGACCCAGAGTGCAGAGTATTCTCTAACTAAGGTAGTACTAGTCAATATAGTTGTTAGGTAGAATGGATGCATTTTATAATAACTATCATCCCTGGCATCATTGGATCATTGTAAATGAATATGAGTTTCAGACAGAGACAGAGAGAGAAGGTTGTGTACTGACCCGTCCTTCCCTTTGCAGACACAGCATTAGTCAGCTCTCCACTGTGTGTGACCACCTCAGCCCGGTACACACGGCCAGGTACCAGTCCCTGGAACAGGTGTTCTCTCTGCTGCATGCCCAGCTCCTGGGCGGCCAGGGTAGTGGTTGAGCCCTCCAGGCCACCGTACAGGACCACTTGATACCCACTCCACTCCCCTGCCCCAGGCAGCCAGCTGATGGAGAGACGGTCAGTACGCTTACCACCCTGGACGTGGAGAGAGCGCACTGGGGCTGGGACTGGGGGAGAAGAGGGTAGAGAGGGTTATTTGGGGGTGAGGGATGGAAGAGAGAAGAATGGATGTTTGGGGGATGGTTAAGGGGATGGGGAGAGGAGAGAGAAAGGGGGTTGGGAGAGGAGAGAGAGAAAAGGGGGTTGGGGAAGAAGAGAGAGAAAAGGGGTTGGGGAAGAAGAGAGAGAAAAGGGGGTTGGGGGAGAAGAGCGAGAAACAGGGTTTGGGGAGAAGAGAGAGAACAGGGAGAACAGGGGGGGGAGAGAGAGAACAGGGGTTTGGGGTTGAAGAGAGAGAGAACAGGGTTTTGGGGAGAGGAGAGAGAACAGGGTTTTGGGGGAGAAGAGAGAGAACAGGGGTTTGGGGGAGAAGAGAGAGAACAGGGGTTTGGGGGAGAAGAGAGAGAACAGGGTTTGGGGGAGAAGAGAGAGAACAGGGTTTTGGGGGAGAAGAGAGAGAACAGGGTTTTGGGGGAGAAGAGAGAGAACAGGGATTTGGGGGAGAAGAGAGAGAACAGGGGTTTGGGGGGGGAAGAGAGAGAGCAGGGTGATAGAGTTAGTTCATGCTCTGTTGTATTATCAAGAGGAAAGGCAGAGATTCTGAACAGGGTTGTGTATCTGGCGTGTAGATATCCACCTGGACATCTAACATTCGTCTGATCAGAGAAGTTCTTCATCATGTTTAATCACTCAAATATCTGCCAGACCAATGATGTTCTAATCTCTCCTGGGTCGACTACGTGACACAAATGGCATCTGAACAAATTACGTGAGTTTTTACTTCTGGGTTGTCGAGATGAAGTAAAAATGATAAGAAGTGAGGTCAGAGGTCAGACAAGAGGCTGTGTAAAAGTCACAGTCATTCACATATAAAATCCCATGGGGAGAAAAGTCATTTTGACATTCACATTGTTGACAAAACAAAAAGATAACCAATTAAGGCAGTGATTTCCCCAGACTGTCTCCCACCTCAAAGACCATAAACTGCTTTACATCCATCAACACATTACATTGATAAATGAGCCCCTTCTGCAGAGCAGTATGGGAACATTCACATCAGAGTTTTAATAACAGTCTCAGGCCCAACAAAGAGCTACCACACATCATCTCTGCAATAAGAAATGAACAAATACAACCAACAGACTAGTGGCGAGTTTCCACTGACGATTTACTCCCGTGTTTTAGCCAAAAAGACTCAGACTTTTCTGTTTCTATGTACAGCAGCACCGTGTCTCCCTGGGACATGGCTCCTGTTCTCTCTTGGGTCTAATTGCCAGGCCGCTGGTACCTTTCATCTGGTACATACAGCGCATTCGGAAAGTATTCAGACCCCTGGACCGTTTTTCCACATTTTGTTACGTTACAGCCTCGTTCTAAAATAGATTAAATAAACATGATCCTCATCAATCTACACACAATACACCATAATGACAAAGCAAAAACAGGTTTTCAAAAATTTTAGCAAATGTATATATTTTTTAAAATCTGAAATACCTTATTTATGTAAGTATTCAGACCCTTTTTCTTTGAGACTCTAAATTGAGATCAGGTGCATCTTGTTCCCATCGATCATCCTTGAGATGTTTCTACAACTTGATTTGGAAAGGAACACACCTGTCTCTATAAGGTCCCACAGTTGACAGTGCATGTCAGAGCAAAAACCAAGCCATATGAGGTGGAAGAAATTGTCCAGGAAGTGGAGGTGACCAAGAAACCGAAGGTCACTCTGACAGAGCTCCAGAGTTCCTCTGTAGAGGTAGGAGAAACTTCCAGAAGAACAACCATCTTTGCAGCTCTCCACTGATCAGGCCTTTAGGGTAGAGTGGCCAGACGGAAGCCACTCATCAGTAAAATACACATGACAGCCTGCTTGGAGTTTGCCAAAAGGCACCTAAAGACTTTCAGACCATGAGAAACAAGACTCTCAGGCTGATGAAACCAAGCGTTACGTCTGGAGGAAACCTGGAACCATCCCTACGGTGAAGCATGGTGGTGGCAGCATCATGTCTGGAGGAAACCTGGAACCATCCCTACGGTGAAGCATGGTGGTGGCAGCATCATGTCTGGAGGAAACCTGGAACCATCCGTACAGTGAAGCATAGTGGTGGCAGCATAGGGGCGGCAGCGTAGCCTAGTGGTTAGAGCGTTGGACTAGTAACCGGAAGGTTGCGAGTTCAAATCCCCGAGCTGACAAGGTACAAATCTGTCGTTCTGCCCCTGAACAGGCAGTTAACCCAATGTTCCCAGGCCGTCATTGAAAATAAGAATATGCTCTTAACTGACTTGCCTGGTTAAATAAAGGTACAATTTAAAAAATGCTGTGGGGATGTTTTTCAGTGGCAGGGACTAGTCAGGATCAAGGGAGACTAGTCAGGATCAAGGGAAAGATGAATGGAGCAAAGTACAGAGAGATCCTTGATGAAAACCTGCTCCAGAACGCTCAGGACAGACTGCGGCGAAGGTTCACCTTCCAACAGGACAACGACCCTAAGCACACAGCCAAGAAAACGCAGGAGTGGCTTCGGGATAAGACTGACTTTAACACCTTCTCACAAAGCAACTATCAAAATGATGCAGAGGTTTTTGATTCTGCTCGACACCAAGTCTTTTTTTGTGTCACAGTCCTGATGGAAATAACAATAACACCAGAGACACATTAACATAAACCACTGTCTCAGTGGGAAAAGCCCCAAGGCGTTACAATCATTTGCATTTAGATTGTAATAATGACAGCGGCACTGTGAAAGAAAAGATTGTCATTGACATACAGACGCACCACTTCAGATGCTGTGGGCTGTTACCCTGTCTGACCCTTCTGGTTTTTAGAATGACTTGTAAGTTCATCTAAAGTTGTAGCAGACATTTGGCTTGTTAGGCACAATATATGTTGAGAAATCCTTGGCCCATAAAAAAATAATAATATATAATATAATATTCATACACTACTCCAGGGTGAAATACACGTCAACGCAAACAGAATTTGAGGTGTGCTTGATTTAGCTTGGAGTTTGGGACGGTTTTTGGACTACAAAGCACACTTCAAATATTTGACCCAGGTGTGTCATGATTTCAGTGTGTGTCCGTCTCACCTGTCCGTGCTAGGATAGATGAGTCACTGCTCATGCCTCTGCTCCTGCTCACCACCTCCATCTTGTACAGCGTCCCTGGGACCAGACCAGAGAAGGAGCACTTCTGGGTTCCGGCCTCCACGGTCTGACGGCCACGCAACGTCTCGTCAACGTTATACAGGAACAGGTCGTATCCGTCCACGTAGCCCTCGGACGGGCGCCAGATGAAACTCAGACCGCTGGTGTTGGCAGTCATCACCGTCAGACCGTTGACTGCAGCTGGACCTGAGGGAGGGGAGGAGGGAGGGAGAGAGGGGAGGAGGGCGGTAAGGAGAGAGAGAGAGCGGGAGAGAGAGAGACAGAGAGGGGAGGAGGGAGGTAAGGAGAGAGAGAGAGCGGGGAGAGAGACAGAGAGGGGAGGAGGGGAGGGAGAGAGAGAGGAAGAGAGAGAGGGAGAGAGAGGCGGTAAGGAGAGAGAGAGAGAGAGAGAGAGAGAGAGACAGAGAGGGGAGGAGAGGAGAGACAGAGAGAGAGAGAGAGAGAGATGAGAGAGAGAGAGAGAGAGAGAGATACTTTTATTTCTATTTCAGCTATTACCTGATACAGTAATTATGAATGTCTTTGATACAGTGATACAGCAATAATGACTATCTCTGACACAGCGATAATGACTGTCTCTGACACAGTGATAATGACTGTCTCTGATACAGTAATAATGACTGTCTCTGATACAGCGATAATGACTGTCTCTGACACAGTGATAATGACTGTCTCTGACACAGTGATAATGACTGTCTCTGACACAGTGATAATGACTGTCTCTGATACAGTGATAATGACTGTCTCTGATACAGTGATAATGACTGTCTCTGATACAGTGATAATGACTGTCTCTGACACAGTGATAATGACTGTCTCTGACACAGTGATAATGACTGTCTCTGATACAGTGATAATGACTGTCTCTGATACAGTGATAATGACTGTCTCTGACACAGTGATAATGACTGTCTCTGACACAGTGATAATGACTGTCTCTGACACAGTGATAATGACTGTCTCTGACACAGTGATAATGACTGTCTCTGACACAGTGATAATGACTGTCTCTGACACAGTGATAATGAGTCTCTGACACAGTGATAATGACTGTCTCTGACACAGTGATAATGACTGTCTCTGACACAGTGATAATGACTGTCTCTGACACAGTGATAATGACTGTCTCTGACACAGTGATAATGACTGTCTCTGACACAGTGATAATGACTGTCTCTGACACAGTGATAATGACTGTCTCTGACACAGTGATAATGACTTTGACACAGTGATTTGTATTTCAGTGATAATGACTCCTGATACAGTGATATGACTGTCTTTGATACAGTGATAATGACTGTCTCTGACACAGTGATAATGACTGTCTCTGACACAGTGATAATGACTGTCTCTGACACAGTGATAATGACTGTCTCTGATGATAATGACTGTCTCTGACACAGTGATAATGAGTACAGTGATAATGACTGTCTCTGACACAGTGATAATGACTGTCTCTGACACAGTGATAATGACTGTCTCTGACACAGTGATAATGACTGTCTCTGACACAGTGATAATGACTGTCTCTGACACAGTGATAATGACTGTCTCTGACACAGATAATGATAATGACTGTCTCTGACACAGTGATAATGACTGTCTCTGACACAGTGATAATGACTGTCTCTGATACAGTGATAATGACTGTCTCTGATACAGTGATAATGACTGTCTCTGACACAGTGATCATGACTGTCTCTGACACAGTGATAATGACTGTCTCTGACACAGTGATAATGGCTGTCTCTGACACAGTGATAATGACTGTCTCTGACACAGTGATAATGACTGTCTCTGACACAGGAAAAGTGGTGCTTCTTACGTGTTTGTCCCTCAGCCACGGCCTCCTTGCCGTCGATCCCTCCACTGACGGATACGACCCGAACTCGGTACCACTTCCCAGGGGTGAGCTGGTCGAAGAGGTGCCTGGTGGAGCCCTGGGGCATGGAAATATTAGAGACTATGTCACGTCCATCATCCAGGAGCTGGATCTTGTAACCCTCGTACACTCCCACTGTAGTCTCCCAGGTCACTGTTAGACTGTGGGTGGTGTGGTCACTGTCTGCCTGGAGCGCTGTCACTGTGGAGGGGACTGGAGAGAGAGAGAGAGAGAGACAAAGAGAGACAAAGAGAGAGAGAGAGTTAGAGAGGAGATCAGAGTAGACAGAGACTGTGGCTGGTGTGGTCACTGTCTGCCTGGAGCGACTCTGGGAGAGACTGAACAGAGACAGAGAGACATCCCCATGGCTGGGACAGAGACATCCCCAGAAGGACTGACAGACAGATAGACATCACCCATGGCTGGGAGGAGAAAGACAGACAGGGAGAGTTTAGACACATGGCAGGGGAGACAGACAGGGAAGTTTAGACATCACCCATGGCTGGGAGGGAGACAGAGAGAGAGGTTAGCGTGATGGCTGAGAGAGAGAGAGAGAGATGTTATGTTAAGGAGAGAGACAGACAGTATTGGACAGACAGTTAGACATGGCTGGGTGGATTGGACAGATCCTGGGAGAGGTTAGGAGAGCTGGGAGGGGATTGGACAGATCCTGGAGAGGTTAGAGACCCATGGCTGGGAGGATTGGACAGATCCAGGGAGAGGTTAGACATCCCCATGGCTGGGAGGGATTGGACAGATCCAGGGAGAGGTTAGACATCACCCATGGCTGGATTGGACAGATCCAGGGAGAGGTTAGACATCCCCCATGGCTGGGAGGGGATTGGACAGATCCAGGAGAGGTTGGACAGATCCAGGAGAGGTTAGACATCCCCATGGCTGGGAGGGGATTGGACCAGACCAGGGAGAGGTTAGACATCACCCATGGCTGGGAGGAGACTGACCAGACACAGGGAGAGTTTAGACATCACCCATGGCTGGGAGGAGACTGACCAGACACAGGAGAGTTTAGACATCCCATGGCTGGAAGGGGATTGGACAGATCCAGGGAGAGTTTAGACATCACCCATGGCTGGGAGGGGATTGGACAGATCCAGGGAGAGGTTAGACATCACCCATGGCTGGGAGGGGATTGGACAGATCCTGGGAGAGGGAGCTGGGAGGGGATTGGACAGATCCTGGGAGAGGTTAGACATCCCCCATAGCTGGGAGGGGATTGGACAGATCCAGGGAGAGGTTAGACATCACCCATGGCTGGGAGGGGATTGGACAGATCCTGGGAGAGGTTAGACATCCCCCATGGCTGGGAGGATTGGACAGATCCAGGGAGAGGTTAGACATCACCCATGGCTGGGAGGGGATTGGACAGATCCTGGGAGAGGTTAGACATCCATAGCTGGGAGGGGATTGGACAGATCCAGGGAGAGGTTAGACATCACCCATGGCTGGGAGGGGATTGGACAGATCCAGGGAGAGGTTAGACATCACCCATGGCTGGGAGGGGATTGGACAGATCCAGGGAGAGGTTAGACATCACCCATGGCTGGGAGGGATTGGACAGATCCAGGGAGAGGTTAGACATCCCCCATGGCTGGGAGGGATTGGACAGATCCAGGGAGAGGTTAGACATCCCCATGGCTGGGAGGGGATTGGACAGATCCAGGGAGAGGTTAGACATCACCCATGGCTGGGAGGGGATTGGACAGATCCAGGGAGAGGTTAGACATCCCCCATGGCTGGGAGGGGATTGGACAGATCCAGGGAGAGGTTAGACATCCCCATGGCTGGAAGGGGATTGGACAGATCCAGGGAGAGGTTAGACATCCCCATGGCTGGGAGGGGATTGGACAGATCCAGGGAGAGGTTAGACATCACCCATGGCTGGGAGGGGATTGGACAGATCCAGGGAGAGGTTAGACATCACCCATGGCTGGGAGGGGATTGGACAGATCCTGGGAGAGGTTAGACATCACCCATGGCTGGGAGGGGATTGGACAGATCCTGGGAGAGGTTAGACATCCCCCATGGCTGGGAGGGGATTGGACAGATCCAGGGAGAGTTTAGACATCACCCATGGCTGGGAGGGGATTGGACAGATCCTGGGAGAGGTTAGACATCACCCATGGCTGGGAGGGGATTGGACAGATCCAGGGAGAGGTTAGACATCCCCATGGCTGGAAGGGGATTGGACAGATCCAGGGAGAGGTTAGACATCACCCATGGCTGGGAGGGGATTGGACAGATCCAGGGAGAGGTTAGACATCCCCCATGGCTGGGAGGGGATTGGACAGATCCAGGGAGAGTTTAGACATCACCCATGGCTGGGAGGGGATTGGACAGATCCTGGGAGAGGTTAGACATCACCCATGGCTGTGAGGGGATTGGACAGATCCTGGGAGAGGTTAGACATCCCCCATGGCTGGGAGGGGATTGGACAGATCCAGGGAGAGTTTAGACATCACCCATGGCTGGGAGGGGATTGGACAGATCCTGGGAGAGGTTAGACATCACCCATGGCTGGGAGGGGATTGGACAGATCCTGGGAGAGGTTAGACATCACCCATGGCTGGGAGGGGATTGGACAGATCCAGGGAGAGGTTAGACATCACCCATGGCTGGGAGGGTTATATTGCAGTATTCATGATCTCTGAACTTGTTATGAAGAGAATCAGTTTCCAATGATTTTAGAGTTAGACTTTTCCATGAAGACGACAAATGACAATGACAACTGTTGATGATAATGACAACTGTTGATGATAATGACAACTGTTGATGATAATGACAACTGTTGTTCCGCTATAATTCAAGAAAAGCCCTGTGTGTCTTAATGGCTCCAGTCCAAACGATGTTTTATCATACAGGTATATTCTGAGCATTCACCTGTTCATCCAGTAGCACTGCTGTTATTGACCAGTGTTTCACTCAGGGACTAAACTGTCCCCTCCCTCCCTGCCTCTCCTCCCTCCCTGCCTCTCCTCCCTCCCTGCCTCTCCTCCCTCCCTGCCTCTCCTCCCTCCCTGCCTCTCCTCCTCCCTCCCTGCCTCCTCCCTCCCTGCCTCTCCTCCCTCCCCTGCCTCCCCTCCCTCCCCCTCTCCTCCCTCCCTGCCTCTCCTCCCTCCCTGCCCTCCTCCCTCCCCTGCCTCCTCCCTCCCTGCCTCTCCTCCCCCTGCCCTCCCTCCCTCCCTCCCTCCTGCCTCCCTCCCTGCCTCTCCTCCCTCCCTGCCTCTCCTCCCTCCCTGCCTCCTCCCTCCCTCCCTCCCTGCCTCTCCTCCCTCCCTGCCTCCTCCTCCCTGCCTCTCCTCCCTCCCTGCCTCTCCTCCCTCCCTGCCTCTCCTCCCCCCTGCCTCTCCTCCCCTCCCTGCCTCTCCTCCCTCCCTGCCTCTCCTCCCTCCCTGCCTCTCCTCCCTCCCTGCCTCTCCTCCCTCCCTGCCTCTCCTCCCTCCCTGCCTCTCCCTCCCTCTCCTCCCTCCCTGCCCTCCTCCTCCCCCTCCCTCCCTGCCTCTCCTCCCCTCCCTGCCTCTCCTCCCTCCCTGCCTCCCCTCCCCTCCCTGCCTCTCCTCCCTCTCCCCTCCCTCTCCTCCCTGCCTCTCCCTCCCTCCCTGCCTCTCCTCCCTCCCTGCCCTCCTCCCTCCCCCTGCCTCTCATCCCTCCCTCCCTGCCTCCCTCCTCCCTCCCTCCCTCCTCCCTCCCTCCCTCCTCCCTCCCCCTGCCTCTCCTCCCTCCCTGCCTCTCCTCCCTCCCTGCCTCTCCTCCCTCCCTCTCTCCTCCCTCCCTGCCTCTCCTCCCTCCCTGCCCTCCTCCCCCTCCCTCCCTCCCTGCCTCTCCTCCCTCCCTGCCTCTCCTCCCTCCCTGCCTCTCCTCCCCTCCCTGCCTCTCCTCCCTCCTGCCTGCCTCCTCCCTCCCTCCCTGCCTCCCTCCCTCCCTCCCCTCCTCCCTCCCCTCCCTGCCTCCTCCCTCCCTCCCTCCCTGCCTCCTCCCTCCCTCCCTGCCTCTCCTCCCTCCCTGCCTCTCCTCCCTCCCTCCCTCCTCCCTGCCTCTCCTCCCTCCCTGCCTCTCCTCCCTCCCTGCCTCTCCTCCCTCCCTGCCTCCCCCTCCCTGCCTCCTCCCTCCCCCCCTCCTCCCCCTCCCTCCCTCCTCCTCCTCCCTCCCTGCCTCTCCTCCCTCCCTGCCTCTCCTCCCTCCCTGCCTCTCCTCCCTCCCTGCCCTCCTCCCTCCCTGCCTCCTCCCTCCCTCCCTGCCTCTCCTCCCTCCCTGCCTCTCCTCCCTCCCTGCCTCTCCTCCCTCCCCCTCCCTGCCTCCTCCCTGCCTCCCTCCCTCCCTGCCTCCCCTCCCTCCCTGCCTCTCCTCCCTCCCTGCCTCTCCTCCCTCCCTGCCTCTCCTCCCTCCCTCCTCCCTCCCCTGCCTCCCCTCCCTCCCTCCCTCCCTGCCTCCTCCCTCCCTGCCTCTCCTCCCTCCCTGCCTCTCCTCCTCCCTGCCTCTCCTCCTCCCTGCCTCTCCTCCCTCCCTGCCTCTCCTCCCTCCCCTGCCTCCCCTCCCTGCCCCTCCCTCCCTCTCCTCCCTCCCTGCCTCTCCTCCCCTGCCTCCCCTCCCTCCCTGCCCTCCCCCTCCCCTCCCTGCCTCCCCTCCTCCCTCCCTGCCTCTCCTCCCTCCCTGCCTCTCCTCCCTCCCTGCCCCCTCCCTCCCTGCCTCTCCTCCCTCCCTGCCTCTCCTCCCTCCCCCCTCCCTCCCTCCCTGCCTCTCCTCCCTCCCTGCCTCTCCTCCCTCCCTCCTCCTCCCTCCCTGCCTCTCCTCCCTCCCTGCCTCTCCTCCCTCCCTGCCTCTCCTCCCTCCCTGCCCTCCTCCTCTCCTCCCTGCCTCTCCTCCCCTCCCTGCCTCTCCTCCCTCCCTCCTCTCCTCCCTCCCTCTCCTCCTCCCCTGCCTCTCCTCCCTCCCTGCCTCTCCTCCTCCCCCCTCTCCTCCCTCCCTGCCTCTCCTCCCTCCCTGCCTCTCCTCCCTCCCTGCCCCCTGCCCTCCTCCCTCCCTCCCTGCCTCCTCCTCCCTCCCTGCCTCTCCTCCCTCCCTGCCCTCCTCCCCTCCTCCCTCCCTGCCTCTCCTCCTCCCTGCCTCTCCTCCCTCCCTGCCTCTCCTCCCTCCCTGCCTCTCCTCCCTCCCTGCCTCTCCTCCTCCCCTGCCTCCCTCCTCCCCTTCCCTGCCTCTCCTCCCTCCCTGCCTCCCCTCCCCCTCCCTCCTCCTCCCTCCCCTCCCTCTCCTCCCCTCCCTCCCTGCCTCTCTCCCTCCCTGCCTCTCCTCCCTCCCATTCCCTCCCTCCTATTCTCCTCCCTCCCTCCCTGCCTCTCCCCTCCCTCTCCCCCTGCCTCTCCTCCCTCCCTGCCTCTCCTCCCTCCCTGCCTCTCTCCTCCCTGCCTCTCCTCCCTCCCTATTCTCCTCCCTCCCTGCCTCTCCTCTCCTATTCCCTCCCTCCCTCCCTTTCCTCCCTCCCTATTCCCTCCCTGCCTCCCTCCCTCCCTGCCTCTTCCCCTCCCTGCCTCCCCTCCCTCCCTGCCTCCCCTCCCTCCCTCTCCCCTCCCTCCCTCCCTTCTCCTCCCTCCCTGCCTCTCCTCCTCCCTCTGCCTCCCTCCTCCCTGCCCTCCTCCCTCCCTCCTCTCCTCCCTCCCTGCCTCTCCTCCCTCCCTGCCTCTCCTCCCTCCCTGCCTCTCCTCCCTCCCTGCCTCTCCTCCCCCCCTCCCTCTCCTCCCTCCCTGCCTCTCCTCCCTCCCTGCCTCTCCTCCCTCCCTGCCTCTCCTCCCTCCCTGCCCTCCTCCCTCCCTGCCTCCTCCCCTCCCTGCCTCCTCCTCCCTCCCTGCCTCTCCCTCCCTCCCTGCCTCTCCTCCCTCCCTGCCCCTCCTCCCTCCCTGCCTCTCCTCCCTCCCTGCCTCCCTCCCTCCCCTGCCTCCTCCTCCCTCCCTCCCTCCCCTGCCTCTCCTCCCTCCAGCCTCTCCTCCCTCCCTGCTGTCTCCTCCCTCCCTGGTCTCCTCCTCCCTCCCAGAAGGTGTGATCTCCTCCCTAGGGACACTCCTATTCTCCTCCCATCCCCCCTCCTAGGACCCCCTCAGGCTCCTATTCTCCTGCATTCCCTCTCCATCGCCTCTCTCTCCTATTCTCCTCCCATTCCTCTCCTATTCTCCTCCCATTCCCTCTCCTATTCCCTCCCATTCCCTCTCCTATTCCCCTCCCATTCCCTCTCCTATTCCTCCCATTCCCTCTCATATTCCCCCCAGATTCCCCTCTCCATTCCCTCTCCTCCTATTCCCCTCCCATTCCCTCTCCTATTCCCTCCCATTCCCTCTCCTATTCCCCTCCCATTCTCCTATTCTCCTCCCATTCCCTCTCCTATTCTCCTCCCATTCCCTCTCCTATTCTCCTCCCATTCCCTCTCCTATTCTCCTCACATTCCCTCTCCATTCCCCTCCCATTCCCTCTCATATTCTCCTCCCATTCCCTCTCCTATTCTCCTCCCATTCCCTCTCCTATTCTCCTCCCATTCCCTCTCCTATTCTCCTCCCATTCCCTCTCCTATTCTCCTCCCACTATTCTCCTCCCATTCCCCCTCCTATTCTCCTCCCATTCCCTCTCCTATTCTCCTCCCATTCCCTCTCCTATTCTCCTCCCATTCCCTCTCCTATTCTCCTCCCATTCCCTCTTATTTCCTCTCCTATTCCCTCTGCTATTCCCCTCCCTCTCCTATTTCCTCTCCTATTCCCTCTGCTATTCTTTAGATCATGTTCTCCAGTAGTTGTTGAATTATTGACCAGTGATCCACAAAGGGTTGAAGATGATGTCCTGGTACCAGATGAAGTCTAGCTCAGTGACATGTTTGGGGACAGGTCTGGTCTCCAGATGGTGTGATCCCTGGGATAGGGACACGGTGTACATGTCCACGTCTCCATCACCAGGTCCAGGACACCCTCAGGCTGGCAGCCTGCTCCCTGGCCGGGCATGTTCCTCACCTGGCTGGGGAATGAGGGAAGGCAGAGAGACAGGAGTGAAAGGGGGAGGAGAATGGAGATGGGTCACAATGTGGATCACTTATAAAAAAATAAGTTGAAGACTGGCCAAAAAAAACAATGTGGTGTTTTTTTATTTTAAAATCTTTAGATGATGTTCTACGGAATGAAGTGATAACAAAAGGTTAGATGATGTTCTACGGAATGAAGTGATAACAAAAGGTTAGATGATGTTCTACGGAATGAAGTGATAACAAAAGGTTAGATGATGTTCTACGGAATGAAGTGATAACAAAAGGTTAGATGATGTTCTACGGAATGAAGTGATAACAAAAGGTTAGATGATGTTCTACGGAATGAAGTGATAACAAAAGGTTAGATGATGTTCTACGGAATGAAGTGATAACAAAAGGTTAGATGATGTTCTACGGAATGAAGTGATAACAAAAGGTTAGATGATGTTCTACGGAATGAAGTGATAACAAAAGGTTAGATGATGTTCTACGGAATGAAGTGATAACAAAAGGTTAGATGATGTTCTACGGAATGAAGTGATAACAAAAGGTTAGATGATGTTCTACGGAATGAAGTGATAACAAAAGGTTAGATGATGTTCTACGGAATGAAGTGATAACAAAAGGTTATTCTGTTGTTTTACCTGAAATACCTGTGACTGAAATGCTATGAAACACAATGTGAGGTTATTTGGAAAACCAAGCAGCTGCCCACTCTGTTCCCCTACTGACCTGTCCTGCCCTCGATGAACTGAGGTCTCTGGTTGGGTCCACTGAAGGTGGACACCACCATCTTGTACAGGCGTCCCGGGGTGAGCGAGGCCAGGCGGTGGTCACGGGCCTCGTTGCCCAGGGTTACGGGCGGGTAAACCCGCGTGTCGTTGAAGAGGATCTGGACCTCGTAGTGATCAACGTCCCCCAGCGCTGGAGACCATGTGACCACCAGATCACCTGTACCACTGTCACCAAGGGCCAGGCTCCGCACCGCAGAGGGGACTACGGAGACAGTCAAATACAACTTTATTTAAACATTTCAACTATTCACAGAACACTAAAGGGCTCAATGGTTTGGTTGGCTGAGGGGAATCTGACCCATGATGCCCACTAGTTTAAGGTTAACTTTGCACTGCCAAAATGTTACTGAATGTGATCGTAGGTACAATTCTCATGCGCCGAATTCTAGATATCACACCTACAAATTCTCCCAAATAAGTTGTATATTGGTTTTCTGTGGACTTGGCCACACAGAAAACTCAGCAGCACAGCATTTTACTTCTACCAACACTGCAGTAGCAACAGACACAGACTCACAGACTGTAGTTAATAGACTCACATGTTCTCCCATCAGTAGAAACACTGGACTGGTACTCTCAGACTGTAGTTAATAGACTCTCAGACTGTAGTTAATAGACTCACACGTTCTCCCATCAGTAGAAACACTGGACTGGTACTCTCAGACTGTAGTTAATAGACTCACACGTTCTCCCATCAGTAGAAACACTGGACTGGTACTCTCAGACTGTAGTTAATAGACTCACACGTTCTCCCATCAGTAGAAACACTGGACTGGTACTCTCAGACTGTAGTTAATAGACTCACACGTTCTCCCATCAGTAGAAACACTGGTACTGGTACTCTCAGACTGTAGTTAATAGACTCACACGTTCTCCTGGTCAGACTGTAGAAACACTGGAAACACTGGTACTCAGACTGTAGTTAATAGACTCACACGTTCTCCCATCAGTAGAAACACTGGACTGGTACTCTCAGACTGTAGTTAATAGACTCACTGTAGTTCTCCCATCAGTAGAAACACTGGACTGGTACTCTCAGACTGTAGTTAATAGACTCACACGTTCTCCCATCAGTAGAAACACTGGACTGGTACTCTCAGACTGTAGTTAATAGACTCACACTCTCAGACTGGTACTCTCAGACTGTAGTTAATAGACTCACACGTTCTCCCATCAGTAGAAACACTGGACTGGTACTCTCAGACTGTAGTTAATAGACTCACACGTTCTCCCATCAGTAGAAACACTGGACTGGTACTCTCAGACTGTAGTTAATAGACTCACACTGTAGTTCTCCCACGTTCTCCCATCAGTAGAAACACTGGACTGGTACTCTCAGACTGTAGTTAATAGACTCACACGTTCTCCCATCAGTAGAAACACTGGACTGGTACTCTCAGACTGTAGTTAATAGACTCACACGTTCTCCCATCAGTAGAAACACTGGACTGGTACTCTCAGACTGTAGTTAATAGACTCACACGTTCTCCCATCAGTAGAAACACTGGACTGGTACTCTCAGACTGTAGTTAATAGACTCTCAGACTGTAGTTAATAGACTCACACGTTCTCCCATCAGTAGAAACACTGGACTGGTACTCTCAGACTGTAGTTAATAGACTCACACGTTCTCCCATCAGTAGAAACACTGGACTGGTACTCTCAGACTGTAGTTAATAGAATAGACTGTAGTTAATAGACTCACACGTTCTCCCGTCAGTAGAAACACTGGACTGGTACTCTCAGACTGTAGTTAATAGACTCACACGTTCTCCATCAGTAGAAACACTGGACTGGTACTCTCAGACTGTAGTTAATAGACTCACACGTTCTCCCATCAGTAGAAACACTGGACTGGTACTCTCAGACTGTAGTTAATAGACTCACACGTTCTCCCATCAGTAGAAACACTGGACTGGTACTCTCAGACTGTAGTTTAACGTTCTCTCGTCAGTAGAAACACTGGACTGGTACTCTCAGACTGTAGTTAATAGACTCACACGTTCTCCCATCAGTAGAAACACTGGACTGGTACTCTCAGACTGGTACTCTCAGACTGTAGTTAATAGACTCACACGTTCTCCCATCAGTAGAAACACTGGACTGGTACTCTCAGACTGTAGTTAGATCAGACTAGACTCACACGTTCTCCCATCAGTAGAAACACTGGACTGGTACTCTCAGACTGTAGTTAATAGACTCACACGTTCTCCCATCAGTAGAAACACTGGACTGGTACTCTCAGACTGTAGTTAATAGTACTCTAGAAACAGACTGGTCAGACTTAATAGACTCACACGTTCTCCCATCAGTAGAAACACTGGACTGGTACTCTCAGACTGTAGTTAATAGACTCACACGTTCTCCCATCAGTAGAAACACTGGACTGGTACTCTCAGACAGACTGTAGTTAATAGACTCACACGTTCTCCCATCAGTAGAAACACTGGACTGGTACTCTCAGACTGTAGTTAATAGACTCACACGTTCTCCCATCAGTAGAAACACTGGACTGGTACTCTCAGACTGTAGTTAATAGACTCACACGTTCTCCCATCAGTAGAAACTGGTACTCAGACTAGACTCACACGTTCTCCCATCAGTAGAAACACTGGACTGGTACTCTCAGACTGTAGTTAATAGACTCACACGTTCTCCCATCAGTAGAAACACTGGACTGGTACTCTCAGACTGTAGTTAATAGACTCACACGTTCTCCCATCAGTAGAAACACTGGACTGGTACTCTCAGACTGTAGTTAATAGACTCACACGTTCTCCCATCAGTAGAAACACTGGACTGGTACTCTCAGACTGTAGTTAATAGACTCACACGTTCTCCCATCAGTAGAAACACTGGACTGGTACTCTCAGACTGTAGTTAATAGACTCACACGTTCTCCCATCAGTAGAAACACTGGACTGGTACTCTCAGACTGTAGTTAATAGACTCACACGTTCTCCCATCAGTAGAAAAACACTGGACTGGTACTCTCAGACTGTAGTTAATAGACTCACACGTTCTCCCATCAGTAGAAACACTGGACTGGTACTCTCAGACTGTAGTTAATAGACTCACACGTTCTCCCATCAGTAGAAACACTGGACTGGTACTCTCAGACTGTAGTTAATAGACTCACACGTTCTCCCATCAGTAGAAACACTGGACTGGTACTCTCAGACTGTAGTTAATAGACTCACACGTTCTCCCATCAGTAGAAACACTGGACTGGTACTCTCAGACTGTAGTTAATAGACTCACACGTTCTCCCATCAGTAGAAACACTGGACTGGTACTCTCAGACTGTAGTTAATAGACTCACACGTTCTCCCGTCAGTAGAAACACTGGACTGGTACTCTCAGACTGTAGTTAATAGACTCACACGTTCTCCCATCAGTAGAAACACTGGACTGGTACTCTCAGACTGTAGTTAATAGACTCACACGTTCTCCCATCAGTAGAAACACTGGACTGGTACTCTCAGACTGTAGTTAATAGACTCACACGTTCTCCCATCAGTAGAAACACTGGACTGGTACTCTCAGACTGTAGTTAATAGACTCACACGTTCTCCCGTTCTCAGTAGAAACACTGGACTGGTACTCTCAGACTGTAGTTAATAGACTCACACGTTTCTCCCATCAGTAGAAACACTGGACTGGTACTCTCAGACTGTAGTTAATAGACTCACACGTTCTCCCATCAGTAGAAACACTGGACTGGTACTACAGTTCTCCGTCAGTAGAAACACTCTGGTACTCTCAGACTGTAGTTAATAGACTCACACGTTCTCCCATCAGTAGAAACACTGGACTGGTACTCTCAGACTGTAGTTAATAGACTCACACGTTCTCCCATCAGTAGAAACACTGTACTCTCAGACTGGTACTCTCCCATCAGACTGTAGTTAATAGACTCACACGTTCTCCCATCAGTAGAAACACTGGACTGGTACTCTCAGACTGTAGTTAATAGACTCACACGTTCTCCCGTCAGTAGAAACACTGGACTGGTACTCTCAGACTGTAGTTAATAGACTCACACGTTCTCCCGTCAGTAGAAACACTGGACTGGTACTCTCAGACTGTAGTTAATAGACTCTCAGACTGTAGTTAATAGACTCACACGTTCTCCCATCAGTAGAAACACTGGACTGGTACTCTCAGACTGTAGTTAATAGACTCACACGTTCTCCCGTCAGTAGAAACACTGGACTGGTACTCTCAGACTGTAGTTAATAGACTCACACGTTCTCCCGTCAGTAGAAACACTGGACTGGTACTCTCAGACTGTAGTTAATAGACTCACACGTTCTCCCATCAGTAGAAACACTGGACTGGTACTAATCAGACATCACTGTCCCATCAGTTAATGGTACTCTCAGACTGTAGTTAATAGACTCACACGTTCTCCCATCAGTAGAAACACTGGACTGGTACTCTCAGACTGTAGTTAATAGACTCACACGTTCTCTCCCATCAGTAGAAACACTGGACTGGTACTCTCAGACTGTAGTTAATAGACTCACACGTTCTCCCGTCAGTAGAAACACTGGACTGGTACTCTCAGACTGTAGTTAATAGACTCACACGTTCTCCCATCAGTAGAAACACTGGACTGGTACTCTCAGACTGTAGTTAATAGACTCTCAGACGTTCTAGCATCACCGTCAGTAGAAACACTGAAACACTGGACTGGTACTCTCAGACTGTAGTTAATAGACTCACACGTTCTCCCGTCATAGAAACACTGGACTGGTACTCTCAGACTGTAGTTAATAGACTCACACGTTCTCCCTTCAGTAGAAACACTGGACTGGGACTGTAGTACTCTCAGACAGACTCACACGTTCTGTCAGTAGAAACACTGGACTGGTACTCTCAGACTGTAGTTAATAGACTCACACCCAGTAGAAACACTGGACTAGAAACACTCAGACTGGTTAATAGACTCTCAGACTGTAGTTAATAGACTCACACGTTCTCCCATCAGTAGAAACACTGGACTGGTACTCTCAGACTGTAGTTAAAACACTCTCAGACTGTAGGACTGGTACTCTCAGACTGTATAATAGACTCACACGTTCTCCCATCAGTAGAAACACTGGACTGGTACTCTCAGACTGTAGTTAATAGACTCACACGTTCTCCCGTCAGTAGAAACACTGGACTGGTACTCTCAGACTGACTACGTTAATAGAAACACTCTGGTACAGACTGTAGTTTAGACTCCCGTCAGTAGAAACACTGGATAATAGACTCACACGTTCTCCCATCAGTAGAAACACTGGACTGGTACTCTCAGACTGTAGTCTAATAGACTCTCAGACTGTAGTTAATAGACTCACACGTTCTCCCATCAGTAGAAACACTGGACTGGTACTCTCAGACTGTAGTTAATAGACTCACACGTTCTCTATCAGTAGAAACACTGGACACTCTCAGACTGTAGTTAATAGACTCACACGTTCTCCCATCAGTAGAAACACTGGACTGGTACTCTCAGACTGTAGTTAATAGACTCACACGTTCTCCCATCAGTAGAAACACTGGACTGGTACTCTCAGACTGTAGTTAATAGACTCACACGTTCTCCCATCAGTAGAAACACTGGACTGGTACTCTCAGACTGTAGTTAATAGACTCACACGTTCTCTGTACTCTCAGACTGTAGTAGACTCACACGTTCTCCCACAGTAGGACTGGTACTCTCAGACTGTAGTTAATAGACTCACACGTTCTCCCATCAGTAGAAACACTGGACTGGTACTCTCAGACTGTAGTTAATAGACTCACAGTTCTCCCGTCAGTAGAAACACTGGACTGGTACTCTCAGACTGTAGTTAATAGACTCACACGTTCTCCCATCAGTAGAAACACTGGACTGGTACTCTCAGACTGTAGTTAATAGACTCACACGTTCTCCCGTCAGTAGAAACACTGGACTGGTACTCTCAGACTGTAGTTAATAGACTCACACGTTCTCCCATCAGTAGAAACACTGGACTGGTACTCTCAGACTGTAGTTAATAGACTCACACGTTCTCCCGTCAGTAGAAACACTGGACTGGTACTCTCAGACTGTAGTTAATAGACTCACACGTTCTCCCATCAGTAGAAACACTGGACTGGTACTCTCAGACTGTAGTTAATAGACTCACACGTTCTCCCGTCAGTAGAAACACTGGACTGGTACTCTCAGACTAGTTAATAGAACACGTTCTCCCATCAGTAGAAACACTGGACTGGTACTCTCAGACTGTAGTTAATAGACTCACATGTTCTCCCATCAGTAGAAACACTGGACTGGTACTCTCAGACTGTAGTTAATAGACTCACATGTTCTCCCATCAGTAGAAACACTGGACTGGTACTCTCAGACTGTAGTTAATAGACTCACACGTTCTCCCATCAGTAGAAACACTGGACACAGTTCTCTCCATCAGTTAGACTCACACGTTCTCCCACTGAAACACTGGTACTCTCAGACTGTAGTTAATAGACTCACACGTTCTCCCATCAGTAGAAACACTGGACTGGTACTCTCAGACTGTAGTTAATAGACTCACACGTTCTCCCATCAGTAGAAACACTGGACTGGTACTCTCAGACTGTAGTTAATAGACTCACACGTTCTCCCGTCAGTAGAAACACTGGACTGGTACTCTCAGACTAGACTCACAGTTCTCCCATCAGTAGAAACACTGGACTGGTACTCTCAGACTGTAGTTAATAGACTCACACGTTCTCCCATCAGTAGAAACACTGGACTGGTACTCTCAGACTGTAGTTAATAGACTCACACGTTCTCCCATCAGTAGAAACACTGGACTGGTACTCTCAGACTGTAGTTAATAGACTCACACGTTCTCCCATCAGTAGAAACACTGGACTGGTACTCTCAGACTGTAGTTAATAGACTCACACGTTCTCCCATCAGTAGAAACACTGGACTGGTACTCTCAGACTGTAGTTAATAGACTCACACGTTCTCCCATCAGTAGAAACACTGGACTGGTACTCTCAGACTGTAGTTAATAGACTCACACGTTCTCCCGTCAGTAGAAACACTGGACTGGTTCTCTCAGACTGTAGTTAATAGACTCACACGTTCTCCCATCAGTAGAAACACTGGACTGGTACTCTCAGACTGTAGTTAATAGACTCACACGTTCTCCCATCAGTAGAAACACTGGACTGGTACTCTCCGACTGTAGTTAATAGACTCACACGTTCTCCCGTCAGTAGAAACACTGGACTGGTACTCTCAGACTGTAGTTAATAGACTCACACGTTCTCCCATCAGTAGAAACACTGGACTGGTACTCTCAGACTGTAGTTAATAGACTCACACGTTCTCCCGTCAGTAGAAACACTGGACTGGTACTCTCAGACTGTAGTTAATAGACTCACACGTTCTCCCGTCAGTAGAAACACTGGACTGGTACTCTCAGACTGTAGTTAATAGACTCACACGTTCTCCCATCAGTAGAAACACTGGACTGGTACTCTCAGACTGTAGTTAATAGACTCACACGTTCTCCCATCAGTAGAAACACTGGACTGGTACTCTCCGCTCCAGGTGCTGACAGTGACTGTATAAAGCCTCCCGGGGACCAGGGAGCTGAACACACAGTCGTTCTGCGACCGCGCCACCGTCTGGTTCTGGACCACCGTGTTGTTGTACTTAATGACCACCTCGTAACGGTCCAAGTCTCCGGACGCATGGCGCCAGTAGACTTTCAGGAAGTCGTCCCTGGCAGAGTGGATGGCGTTGGGGTTCTGGACACTGGAGGGTTCTGGGTAGAAGAGATTTCATCAGGTCAAGAGGTCAAGTAGGATGTGGGGTGTTTTTCATTAAACACAACACCGTTGTCATTTTAAGAGACACACGTTTTCTCCAACAATGTTCCATACCAATTGAACAATTTGTCACATAGATCACCAGAAAAGAAATCTATATTAACACATTCATCCATGTAAATATACAGTGAATTCGGGAAAGTATTCAGACCCCTTGACTTTTTTCACATTTTGTTACGTTACAGCCTCATTCTAAATTGGAATGAATAGTTTTTCCCCCTCATCAATCTACACACAATACCCCATAATGGCATCACAATACCCCATAATGACATCACAATACCCCATAATGGCATCACAATACCCCATAATGGCATCACAATACCCTATAATGACATCACAATACCCTATAATGACATCACAATACCCCATAATGGCATCACAATTATAATGCATCACAATACCCCATAATGGCATCACAATACCCCATAATGGCATCACAATACCCCATAATGGCATCACACAATACCCCATAATGGCATAATAATGGCATCACAATACCCCATAATGGCATCACAATACCCCATAATGGCATCACAATACCCTATAATGACATCACAATACCCTATAATGACATCACAATACCCCATAATGGCATCACAATACCCTATAATGACATCACAATACCCCATAATGGCATCACAATACCCTATAATGGCATCACAATACCCCATAATGGCATCACAATACCCTATAATGGCATCACAATACCCTATAATGACA